>NC_134485.1:271499353-271713708 GCF_040206685.1 Ascaphus truei | reverse complement strand
GGAACACCTCCCCTCCAATATAGTACCTTGAGGGACTGCGGATCAGGTAAGATCCCAGGCGGGATTGCTGCTTTGGAAATTGTTAAGAGGGGGCATCCTGACACTGGTTAATGGGTTCAGAAGTCATTCACGTCTGGCTTTTTTTTTTGGTTCGGTTAGTGAGGTCAACACACACACACACACACACACACACACACACGCAGTACTTTTCAAAATAAACCTACGTTTCTATGAAAATGTAAGTTTTTTTTTTTTGCGGCCACCTAGACTTAAACCTTGTTTATGTGGCCCTTGTTAGCATTTGAGTTTGACATGCTTGCTCTACAATCCTCTGTGTACACCTTCTCTCTTTGGGTTTCTATTTATCATGTAAACTTTCCTTTGTTCATTGTGATCACATAATTCATTTAGAAATCTTTTCGTTTTTGTTCTAATCAAACTGATGCAAAAACATTTAAGCAGGAGTTTTTATAAACTGTATACCAATGTGGGTTTTTTTACAAGCCGCCCTGTAACGCAGCCCTGATCAGTGTGAGTATGGATACACAGTAGTATTGTGTATCCTGCTTTCCCTTTTTTATATATATTTTTAAATAGGTATGAAGCAGGTGGTCTACAGAGTTGAACTGCGTTAATTTCAGCTCCGGGAACCCCCTGCTTCATGAGATACTTACCACTGTAGGGGACAGGGCCGCCAACAGCGGGGGGAGAAAGGGCACTGGCATCCCGGGCTCCCGTCAGGGCGGCAGTTAATTAATTAAATAAATAAAATAAAAAAAGTTTTAAAAAAATGGCGGCGATTCCCCGTGGGGCGGAGGACCAGCTCCTCCTGCAGCCCGCATCTCCCCCCCCTGCTCTCAACGTGGGATGAGGGGTAAGGGACCAGCTCCTCCTGCGGCCCGCATCTCCCCCCCCACTCTCAACGTGGGGGATGGAGGGGAAGGACCAGCTCCTCCTGCTGCCCGCATCTCCCCCCCCCGCTCCCAACGTGGGATGGAGGGGTAAGGACCAGCTCCTCCTGCGGCCCGCATCTCCCCCCCCCCCGCTCTCAATGTGGGATGGAGGGGGAAGGACCAGCTCCTCCTGCAGCCCGCATCTCCCCCCCCCCGCTCCCAACGTGGGATGGAGGGGTAAGGACCAGCTCCTCCTGCGGCCCGCATCTCCCCCCCCCCCGCTCCCAACGTGGGATGGAGGGGTAAGGACCAGCTCCTCCTGTGGCCCGCATCTCCCCCCCCCCGCTCCCAACATGGGATGGAGGGGTAAGGACCAGCTCCTCCTGTGGCCCGCATCTCCCCCCCGCTCCCAACGTGGGATGGAGGGGGAAGGACCAGCTCCTCCTGCGGCCCGCATCTCCCCCCCCCAGCTCCCAACGTGGGACGGAGGGGGAAGGACCAGCTCCTCCTGCGGCCCGCATCTCCCCCCCCCCCGCTCCCAACGTGGGATGGAGGGGGAAGGACCAGCTCCTCCTGCGGCCCGCATCTCCCCCCCCCCCAGCTCCCAACGTGGGACGGAGGGGGAAGGACCAGCTCCTCCTGCGGCCTGCATCTCCCCCCCCCCCCCGCTCCCAACGTGGGATGGAGGGGGTAGGACCAGCTCCTCCTGCGGCCCGCATCTCCCCCCCCGCTTCCAACGTGGGACGGAGGGGGAAGGACCAGCTCCTCCTGCGGCCCGGATCTCCCCCCCCCCCAGCTCCCAACGTGGGACGGAGGGGGAAGTACCAGCTCCTCCTGCGGCCTGCTTCCCGCGCTCCCCCCGAGCCCACCTCCAGCGCTCCCAAGCCCACCTCTTGTCCCTGGCAGCTGCCGCGGGGATATCGGGGGCAGGAGAGGAAAGCGTCCGGCAGCAAGCTGCACCCACCCGGTCAAGGTAAGTCACCCCACCCAGTCACTGTCACCCACAGTCACTGTCACCCACCCAGTCACTGTCTCACTGTCACCCAGTCACTGTTACCCACCCAGTCACTGTCTCACTGTCACCCAGTCACTGTCTCCCATCCACCCAGTCACTGTCACCCAGTCACTCTCTCCCACCCACCCAGTCACTGTCACCCACCCAGTCACTGTCTCCCACCCACCCAGTCACTGTCTAAGTCAGTGTCTAGTGTCAAAGTCAGTGTCTCCCACCCACCCAGTGTCAAACCCACCCAGTCAGTGTCTAAAGTCAGTGTCTCACACCCACCCAGTCACTGTCAAAGTCACTGTCTCCCACCCACCCAGTCACTGTCTCCCACCCACATTCAACATTAACCCACCAACCGTCATTCACCCACCCACCCACTGTCATTCACCCTACCGTCATTCACCCACTCACCCACCCACAGTCATTCATACTGTCATTCATTCATCCACCCACCGTCATTCACCCACCCACTGTCATTCATTCATCCACCCACCGTCATTCACCCATACTGTCATTCACCCACCCACCAAACCACTGTCATTCACCCACCCACTGTCATTCACCCACCCACAGACATTCACCCAACTGTCATTCTACTGTCATTCACCCACCCAGTCACTGTCATTCACCCACCCAGGCAGCCAGTCACATGTCTTTTGTTGAAAATATAAAAATAAACAGGTTGCATTGTAATGTTTTTTTTCTGTATCACAATAAGAAAACAGTTAAGTAAATGTTGCGTGCCAAAAGATATTTTTTCGTGGTAGGTGCGCTTTGGGTTCGGGGGGGTGGGGAGGGCTGCTCCTTTCATTTATCCCGGGCCCCATGATTTCTGTTGGCGGCTCTGGTAGGGGATGCCTGTAGCAGCTCCGCCTGGGCTCTGAGTGGGGAACATAATGGTGACTTAAGTGTCCCACGTCACATGGCCAATAGGAAGCCATAACCTTTAAACCTCCGGAGCTGCTACCAGCACCTATTACTGAGGTAAGTATCTTGGGGAGCAGGGGATCCTCGGAGTAGAAATTAACGCCATTCAGCTATGGAGATACCCTGCTTCCCACATATTTTAAAAACACAACCATGTCCTGCTCCTTTAAATCTCTTTTTGCTTCCCCATCAAATTCCTTATAAACTACAAAGTTCTCCTTTCATCTTCAAGGATCCACACTCTTCTGATCCTCCCTACATTTTAGCTACGATTTCTCACTACACCCACACTCCTTTCCACCTCTACAGAGATGTCAACATCCAAAAACTCAAATCAATGAGATTTGGAGGTCCTGGGCCAAACTAATGGGAAAGTACTGATTTTTTCTATTAGTGGAACTCAATTGAAGCCTATAAGACTGCTTATGCTAAAAAAATCAGTGAGACCGAGTCCAGATCATTGAGTCACAAAAGTTGACAGGTCTGCCTCTATTTTTCTCTTGCCTCAAGACTATTTTTCCTGAATGCCCCATATCTTTTAAACTTCCTCATACGCCAAGCACCTGTTCTCGCCAACTTCAAATTAAATATGAAAACGCCGCTTTTAAATAGAGAATTGAAATAGCCTGGATTCATGACCACTTCATCTTATGCACTTACCATCAAGGCTGGGCACTGCCATCCACTGCACTTAATCCTCTATTTACAGTCTATGTAAGTCTACCAAAAAATATGACATGATCAGCTCTCCGGGGCAGGAACTCCCTATCTTACGGTATAGTTCTTATATTTGTTGCATCTATTGTATTACGATTCAATTTCTACTATTTTACAAAGCACTGCGTACATTGTTGACACACACACACACACACACACACACACACACACACACACACACACACACACACACACACACACACACACACACACACACACACACACACACACCTCTAAGATGGAAATAGCTACTAGAGCTGGAAACTATATAGATCCAGCAAATTTGCTAAATGGTCAGAAATGAAATACACCTAATTCATTTCTGACCATTTAGCAAATTTGCTGGATCTATATAGTTTCCTGCATATCGTTACTACACATAGTTAACTGTACTAGTGCTTCGTGAATATCAGATTAATATGATTGTCAAAAAAGTGTCCAGTTCTGAACCGGCTGTGTCTTGCTCACTGGTACAGCGATTGTTAGGAAAGATGGCGAGTGCTGCTTAGGATCTTGGGGTAGAATATATATAGAGAGGAGGAATCTGTGAGCGGACCCTCCAGATGGAGAAATCTTACTGTATATTGCGCATACCATATACATAATGAATGAATCTAAAATTCATTTTTAATTAAAGCGATAGGAGACATAGGACTGTGCTAACGTAATTCTGGTAATAGATTTCAATGATTACAAAATGAACAAGCTAAAAATAATTCGAGAGCAGCTTGTGAGGAGGAGTGATAATATAATATGTAGGACAAATAGTTCTTCCAAGCAAATGTATCTCTAGTGCGCTAATGTGATGTATTAGGTAGATATAATCACCATCAGGGATAGCTGTAAATAGCTTAGTTGCCGGAGTATATTGTAATCGGTGATTAGAGTGACTACAGTGATGGTTGTTACTTTGGTGTAACCTCTGGTGAGCTACTGGTATGGGTTGTTCTTTGTCCTCCATTATGATGTTTATCTCTTTGTTGGTATAGGTGATGATTGGGTGGTTGTTGGTATAGGGGATGATTGGATGGTTGTTGGTATAGGTGATGATTGGTTGGTTGTTGGTATAGGGGATGATTGGATGGTTGTTGGTATAGGGGATGATTGGATGGTTGTTGGTATACTTTCTTTACTGAAGCATTCAGTTATACTCACATTTGCTGTAAGGATATTGATGAAACTCTGGTACCTGAGAGTTATTTGTGAGAATAGTATCCCTTATCCCATATCCAGAGTATTATTTATACCAGTGGTGAAATATAGAGAGAGCGATTGAAGAGAAAGGAAGTAATATATTTCTTATTTTTCTAAAGCCACAGGGTAGCAGTAGTGATTGGCTTGAGGTACCTGTGCTAGCAGTGTAGCTGATCGTAAAATAATTTGATATGGGGAAAGTGGATCCGTGAGAGATACTTTGTTTACGTTAAACGGTGTCAGGATATTGTATTCCTGATCCACAGGCCTCAGACGCAGGCTTCTTTCAAAATTCCCTCCTAAGCTGAACTGCCGATTTATGATTTGGGGAAAAGAAGGGATCCAGCGCTCCACGGATTTCTGAATAAGAAAGATTTATTGTGCCACACAACGTTTCGACCTTATGGTCTTTATCAAGTGACTAGGCATACATAAGTCAGGATCTACCCAGTATATATATCCATGACCATTACCCATATAGAGGTGAATAACAAGTGAACAACAAGTGAAAAAACAAGTGAACATTATCCCCAGCTGACCCCAATTCGCCTCCCCTGATCAGTCCTTTGCTCATACAGTGTCCATACAATGCTCAAACAGTTCGTGAATGTCTACTTCCGGTTTTCTCTTCCTCTTCCGGTTTTTGCCTTCCAGTGACATCATCACTTGCGTTCCAGCGTCATCTCCCTCTCTCCATTGGTCAGGTCTGACGTCAGTCACCTCAGTCTGATTGGTTATCCTCTCTTCCTCATCCTGTAGGTAGTGATTCTTCATCCACATGTTCTTTCTTCTTTCTTTGTGCTGCACTGCGGTTTTAAAAGATTCTGCTTAGTACATCTGTCGTCCTGGTTCTGTTGCTGCAATCTTTTTCATAGTAAAAACCTGTATAGTGAGCATATTTCCATGAGTATCAGTTAAATGTCTGTACTTATTCTTTATGGAAAAAATCATTGTATGTGATCAGGGGTGGTAACTTTTAGTGTTTAAAAGTGCCACAAAGATGTAAGTTTTAAAACAACATTTAATAAAAAACTTATGAAGTGCCTGCCAATCTGTTCTGTAACTTACTCACTTTTAGGCTTTCCACCAACAGCAGCCATGCCACCTAAGAAACATTCTATCTCCTATTTAGAAAGCAGTTATATGATATATAGTCATTGAGCCCTTTTGGATATACTGTATCTAATGTGTAAATCCAGTATGATTCACGCTGTAATAAAGATGTATTTATATCAATGCCCGTGGCCTTTCTTTTTATGTGTTCAATCCCCATTAAACGCAGGGAAGAAACTCGGTGTTTGAACTCTACACAATGATCAATAAAAACGGTATTCTCAGATTTATTGTTAATTCTGCTTTTGTGTTCAATAAATCTTGGTTTTACCCACATATAAAAGTCCACAAGGGCATTTGATAATATATATGACTTGTGTGGTGGTGCATGTGATCCGTTTCTTAATTTTAAATTTTGCACCACTTCTTGGGTGACAAAATGAATCACCTGTCATCAGGCTATTACACAATGAACAATGAAAACACTTAAAATAGCCTGGTTTAGGGTCACTGAGAAAGTGTGTTCCTATATAGTGTTCTTGTCGGTCTGCTTTAATAAGAATATCCTTGATATTTTCTCCTCTCTGGTCGGCAAATCTAGGTGTTTCTTTACATATTTGACCTAATATCAGATCTGCTTGTAAGATTTTCCAGTGTCTTAGTATTGTTTGTTTTACAAATCTACTTGCGATTGTATATTTGCTGACAAAGGTCATTTTTTCTTCTTCATTTTCTGATGATCTTATGTTATCTAGTGGTTCTTTTTCTAATGATTTCTCCACTACCGATGCCTTATGTCCTCTTTCAATAAACCTTGTTTTTATCTCATCCAAGGTTCTGACCAAATGTGAGGGTCTGTCAACTATCTTTCCCGCCCTTATTTTTTGTGAATAAGGTAACATTCTTTTCAATGGGTCTGGGTGAAAGCTTGACCCATGTAGTGTGGAATTTCTATCCGTAGGTTTTCTGAATAGATCTGTATGCAGTTCATGTTCTTTCTTTGTGACCAAAACATCTAAGTAAGCTATCTCTGACTTACTCCAATTTTTTGTAAACTTTACAGGCGTTGGTAGCTCTGCTAAGTATGTAAAAAATTCAATAAGCTCATTCTCAGTTCCCCCCCAGATAAAGAAGAGGTCGTCTATGTAACGACAATAGAAGAGCATCTTGTTAAAAAATTGTGTGTTATAGATGTATTGTTCCTCAAAGTTTGTCATATATAAATTCGCATATGACAGTGCTACATTGCTACCCATGGCGGTACCTGTTTGCAAGTAGAAGTTTGTCTCAAATTTAAAATAATTCTTATGTAAGATAAAATGTAGTAGGAGCATGATATAGTCAGTTGGTGGACCTTTTTTGTGATATGTTTCTAATTTTTCTCTGACCACATTTAAGCCTTCAGTGTGAGGGATGATGGTATAGAGACTCGTGACGTCCATGGTCACCAAAATTATGTCTCTATCATTTAATTCTGTAGATTTTATTTTATTCAGAAAATCAAATGTGTCTCTGATATAAGATCTTCCCTTTACTACTATTGGCTGTAGAAATGTATCTACAAACATCGACAATGGTGATGGAATTTGTAGCCGATGTTATCGGTCTACCTGGGGGATTATGGAGACTCTTGTGTATCTTTGGTAAAAGATATAACACTGGACGGCGTGGGTGATCCATTGTTAAAAATTCAATCTCTTTTTCTTTAAGCCATGTGTTACCTAGGCCCAGTTCTAAAATTTGTTTTATTTCCTCTTGATTTGAGAACGTGGGGTCATGTGTTAATTTAGTGTAGCAGTTAGTATCTGCTAATTGTCTGTTGGCTTCTGTCCTATATTGTGTATAGTTTTGTAGAACTAGTGCCCCTCCCTTGTCAGCTCTCTTTCAAATAATGTTTGGATTATCTGCCAGTTGTTTTAAACACTTTTTTTTTGATTAATACTAAGGTTGTAATGTGTGTGGTGCTTTTTCATAAAGTATGCATTAACATCATATTTTACCAAGTTCATACAGGCTTGTACTGCTGAGTTCTTAACAGGAGGTACAAAATTAGATTTAAGCTTACATACCGTTTCTTTTGTCAAACCTTGTGCGGCTGCTGGTGGCTGCTGCTGCTGCTGTATGGCCGGTGTCCTGTTAAGGAAAAAAGATTTCAAATTTAGTTTTCTTTCCATTTTAAAGAGTTTCACCTCTAAGTCAAATCTGTTTGCTATAGTGGTGGGTACAAATGAGGGCCCTCTTGATAGAACTTCTAGTTCTACATCGGACAGTGAGTAATCAGAGAGATTAATAACAAGGCTATGCACTCTACTTATTGCCGGGGTCTCAAAATGGGTGGTGTCCGCGGGTTTGTGTCTCCCCCTCCTTGTCTTTTTTCTTTTGCCTTTGTTCCCGTCCCTCTTCCTCCTCCTAAAAAAGATGAAGATGAAGAGGTGGAGGGTCCTGGTGTCTGTCCCCTTATTTCATCAGCAGATGAACTGGCCTCTTGGTCACTGGAAAAATCTTCTCCTCTTTTTTGAACCTTTTTGGCCTTTCCTTTATTTGTGAACCTGGTGCGCTTATCTTGTTTAGTCCATATGTACACACTATTTTCTTTGTAGTCTCCTACTACTTTTTTAAACTTCTGCTTTTTAAAGTGGACGAAATCATCCTTGAACTTCTTAAGTTTAGTTTTAAGGTCATCCAATAATTTGAGGGTTACATCACTCTGGTGTGTGTGCTCTATTCTAACCTCTAATTTAAGAATCTCATGTCTGGTATTGGATACTTGTTTTCCTGCCTCTTCTATAACTAATACCATCAAGTCCAGGGATGCTCTATTCAATATCTTGCACCAGTTCTCACAAAAAAATTGATTATCTATGCCAATGGTTGGACGGTTTCGGATCCTAAACACTCTGGGAATAAGTCTTTGTTTGTAGTATTCACTTAAAATGGCTCCATGTGAGAAAAATTCCATTTCCTTCTTTTTCAGTCTTTCTAAATCTTGAATATAATCGGCTGGTCTATCTGGACCAAACGCCTCCTCCAGAGTAGTTTTAAACAAAATATTGCTTATCTCCTCCTCATTAAGATTTATGATTTGGGCCATAATTATTCCATTAAAATCGCTTTTGATATAAGGAGAAAGTACTAACCGTGATTATTAACATGTAGTATCACGGTGTGTTAAAACTGCTATCAACTCTTACTGAGTATATTCTTTGAAGAGCCATTGTCTGTTTCTCTTTTAGCCCCTTTAAATTATGAAAGAAACCTTTCTACCTGTCCACACGTACAATGGGAGGTATTTACGCTTATCTGACGGGTGCAGACTATTGCAATAACAGTGCCCAAAACAGCATCATAATTATTTGAACCCATTTTGCAATAGTTTTTTAATTTTTCTTTATTTTTAAAAACACACCTTTTTTCATGTTCTGCTTTCTGTACCAGTCTTTAATTAATGTGGAATTACAGGGGTAGAGTGATGATTACTCTAATGTAATGCATGTTTTCCTATGTGTGATGTGATGAAAGCCAGTTAATTAATAACTCTGTGCTAGGAATGGTTTACATTTTTTTTATAAACTTTATAACACTGAAATTAGCTCTAGTCGTAATTTACATTTAATTAGGCTCCTCAGTTAAAATAACTTTTTAAAGAAGTGTACAAAAGAAATATTAACAAACAAGAGACCACAGAAAATAAACATATTCTCCCAGGAATATGATCAAATATAATATTGACATCTTGTCTACAGAAGTGGAATATAACTGTTTCCTAGCGACTCAGTAGCAATGGACTAGCTTGATGTGACCGGGCAGAATTCATAACAGTAAATCTTCCCAGTGAGACCAGAGCTCTGAGCCAAGACCTCCCAACAATCTGCAATTGTTAAAATTCTAGCGCCAGCTACCAGTAAGAAGTTAGCACAAACTCTTTGCCTGCTCACATGTACCATCCCTGCCATGCCTTGTGCTCTTCAATGCACTGCAATCCACGCTTACTGTTACTGTATGCTTCCAAACACTCAGGCTGTTAGCTCTTCTGTGCAACAATTTAATTCTCAATATTTTACTTTGATATCTGGTGTTTTTACCTTATTGTTGTGGCAGTATAAAATTGTATATTTGCTTGAACTGATCATGTACAAACCCTTACAGTATAACATCACTGGTACCAAAATCATACAATAAATATTGCTTTTTCTTCATGTCGCAAACATTATGGAGTAATAAAGGTCCATTAACCCTAACTGCAGCTAATGTACAGTAGGTTGATTGACAGATTATTACAGACGTCACTTCCCTTACGATCTTCCAGCAATGATGCATTGTATGATTTAAATGATGCATAAAATATTGGCACATGTCCACATTACTATTTTAGCAAGTTGGCAGTAAGCTAAACATGATGAATTTACTGAAGGACTACTGTATTTCAAATGGACAAAATAGTTTTGTTTTATAATTTTTTAGGAGAAAGATTGCCGTCTTGTTTTTTTTATATGTAACGGGTAGTCCCCCCCCAATCGCAGATCTGATGTGGGTGCAAGGAACATACGGTGTTACCATAGGTGTGGTGCATTACCTGTTGGCTCACAGGAGGGCTGAGCTTCCGCCACGGGGAACCTGGGGTAATTATACTAGGGGTGATCACTTACAACATCTTCTCGGTACAGCGCCTCCACCTGCGATGGCTCCCACCAGAGGGGGAGTGGTTCCTCGCAGGACAATCACAATAATAATCACGTAGACAGCATGTATATTAACTATATGACTTTACTAACATGCATGGAGAATATCATCACATTTACATAACCTCCTAACCTGTTAACCTTATCACCTCAGGCCCAATGTCTGGTGTTCCCACCCAGTGTCCTGTAATCCCCCACACCCAAGGTCCCGTACTCCTACGGAGGTCGTGGGTGACTGCGCAGTGACAGTTACACTAAGGGCCCGTTGGTGCACATGTGATGGTATAATACCTGCCGAGCACTCCGGTGCTCGGGTCAGCAACAATCTTCTCAAAGGGTCAGACGTGTGATGAATCCGTCTGATCCTCCAACCGAACTCCTTGCACGTGCGGACCGCTAGGGGGGTCCCACTCTGGAATCGTCTCTGTGGACCCCAACGTGGGTCCAACCGCTCCACAGGAACAGCAGCAGCCGCTGTGTCCCTATCTATATAAGTGGTACTACCGTGACAGGAATCCTAACCTAGGGCCTGTCCCTGTAGTACAGCAACCTGTAGTGGCTTGGGGAACTCCTATGGGCCGGCAGGGGTAATGACCTATCCCACTCCCCTCACTACCCAAGTCCCTCGCCTCACTACTATTCAACTAGTCCCAGCGCCTACAGCAGCAAGCTGTAGCTCACTGGATCTGGCAGCCAACGTGCTGCGCAACAAGGTGCCTGCCTGTCAGACCTCACAGCACTGACAGCCGTGACTCTGACAAGGCAGCACTACACTAAGGGCAGCGTCCCTATCTTGGGCCTCCCTCAGCACTTACCCACTAACCTAGTGGGGAGTTGGGGCCTACCTGGGGGTGTAGGTACCTATATGGGGCAGGAGCTGCACTCGCTCCCCGCACCCTTCCTTCCCTCACAGCTCTCTGACTCCAACTCTCTGTAACCTTTCTTTCCCAGCTCCCACTAATGTAAGTGGCAGGGTCCCTAACCTGAGGGCTGTCCCTGGCAACACTCACCTTACTGGAGAGCTGAGCTATCTCGGGCCCTGGGGGTGCTGGCCTAGTACAGGGAGTCCCCGACTCCTGTACCCTACCTCCTTCCCTGGGCTGCTCCGGTCTCTGACTGATCTAACGTGCTGCAAGCCCGCCAAATGTATCTCTTTTCCCAGGGGTCTCCTAAGCCCTATTGGCTCCCTGGTGTCACATGGGGCTCGCAAAGGCTCTTGGGATATGTAGTCCCAGCTCAGAGCCTTCCCTGGTAGGCTAAGGGTTCGCGGGCTTTTCCCTACCTTCACTGCGCTTGCGCAAGCTTTCCCGGGCTGCCTCGACCTTCCCTCAGCTCTCCCTGCTCTCGCGCGAGCTATCCCTGTCTCGGGGGCTTTCCCTGGGCCTACGCGTCCCTGCGCATGCGCAACAGTGTCCTCAATGGCGGCGCCCTGCTTGTCCGGCCGCCGGGACCTAAGAGACGCGATCGCGGCCTTAGCAACCGCCCGATCGCGTCCCCGGCAACCGGCCGCAGGCAGGAGAAGCCGCGCTGCTCCCTGCTCCAGCCCCCACCCTTGGAAGCAGCCGTCGGGTCTGTCGGCACCCGCGACCGAGCTGCTTAAGGGGAGGGGGGTCTCCAGGAGCCACGGGAGCACCAGGCTACATATACTTCATTAGTGTTACGTGCCAGTTTATTTAGTGATGTGCTTTTTTTTCTTTCTTCAGAATTTGCTTGTCTATCTGCTTTATTAAGTTTGAGTGCTTATAGTAGCGTACAGGATAGAGCACACAATATTACTGTATATGAAAATATTTTCCGCTTATGGGCGCAGCCTCCCAGTTAAAGTATTTCAATAGTAATCTTAATACTATGTGTTCTTACTTCGCAGGGTTGTGTAATGTGACGTTTCTGCATTGGATTCCCTGCTGTGGGTGGGAAGAGAACAGAGACGCACTGACGATAAGAAATCTGCAGCGAATGCCAGAAACTTCATCTCATTCACTGGACACAGATCGGTTTAGTGACAGAGGTTCATTTGTATTGGATTTTTTGCAGAGGAAAGGGAGACCAAGGAGGACACAAGACACACTACATTGAATATATATGCATGATGCATAACTTTTCTATAACTGTGCTCCGTATAAACACCACACATATCAGTTATTGACAAAAGTGGGCAATGGTGTTTTCCAGGTAGTACCGTTTTAGTTCAGCTAGGTTATGTACAGCAACTTCTTGGGCGGCGCAAACCAAATTCTTTGTAGACACAAAAGAATGTAGAAGACTCATGGAGGTCCCCCGCTCTCTTTTTACATGGGATAATATGTTATTTCATTTACAGGGGATAATATGTTATTTAATTTACAGGGGATAATACAGGGTAGTAGTAGCCTAATGTGTCTGTGGCCATAACACCTAGATCAAGCACAAATGCCATATGATTTAGAGCTGCCTGTCTCAGTTTCTAACACCACATTCAAATATTATTTATTTTTACAGCAGATTGTACCTGTAATCTAATAGATTTGAAGGAGTATGAATGGAAGATTATAGGTACTGTGTATGACAGTACTGGGTATGAAGAGATTTTGTCTGGCCCTGTATTGTATACTCCTAGAATCACTACATTATGTATTTATTTATTTATAAAATATTTTACCAGGAAGTAATACATTGAGTTACCCCTCGTTTTCAAATATGTACTGTATGTCCATCTATAGATCTGTATGTTGAGATTTATAGCATCTTTGGGAAGTGTACAGCACTTGATTGTTGAAACCATCTAATATAGCATGTGCAAGGTAAGCTATGCTGCAGCTACTCCTTTGCAGGTTACATAGTTACATAGTAGATGAGGTTGAAAAAAGACTTCCGTCCATCAAGTTCAACCTATGCTAAATTTAGACAACAGATACTTTATCCTATATCTATACTTATTGATCCAGAGGAAGGCAAACAAAAAACCCCATTAAGGGGAAAAATTAATTCCTTCCTGACTCCAAGAATTGGCAATCGGATTAATCCCTGGATCAACATCCTTCCCATGTATACTTATTTGGAATATCCCTGTATACCTTTCCCATCTAAAAAGATGTCCAACCTTTTTTTGAACAAATCTATTGTATCTGCCATCACAGTCTCCATGGGTAATGAATTCCACATTTTAACTGCCCTTACTGTAAAGAACCCTTTCCTTTGTTGCTGGTGAAATTTCCTTTCCTCCAACCTTAAGGGATGGCCCCCCGAGTCCTTTGTACTGCCCGTGGGATGAATAGTTCTTTTGAAAGCTCCTTGTATTGTCCCTGAATATATTTGTATATAGTTATCATATCCCCTCTTAGACGCCTCTTTTCTAATGTAAATAAATCTAATTTAGCTAGCCTCTCCTCATAAGTTAGAATGTCCATCCCCTTTATTAATTTGGTGGCTCTTCTCTGCACTCTCTCTAGTTCCACAATGTCTTTTCTTAGGATTGGTGCCCAAAATTGTACTCCATATTCAAGGTGTGGTCTTACTAATGTTTTGTAAAGGGGCATAATTATGTTTACTTCCCTTCCATCCATTGCCCGTTTGATGCAAGATAAGATCTTGTTTGCCTTGCAGCTACTGCATGACATTGGGCACTATTGCTAAGCCTGCTGTCTACAAGCACTCCTAAATCCTTCTCCATCAAGGATTCCCCCAATATATCTCCATTTAATTTGTAAGTCGTCTTTTTATTCTTGTATCCCAAATGCATAACCTTGCATTTATCTGTATTAAACCTCATTTGCCATTTACCTGCCCACGTTTCCAGTCTCTCCAAGTCCTTGTGAAGAGAAATTACATCCTGCTCTGATTCTATTACCTTACATAATTTAGTATCATCAGCAAAGATGGAGACTTTGCTCTCGATCCCAATCTCAAGGTCATTAATAAACAAGTTAAAAAGCAGGGGTCCCAGTACCGATCCCTGAGGTACTCCACTCACGACTTCAGCCAAACCTGAAAAAGTTCCATTTATGACAACCCTCTGTTGTCTGTCCTTTAACCAGTTTTCAATCCAGGTGCATATATTATTACTGAGTCCAACTTTCTTTATTTTGTACACCAACCTCTTGTGTGAAACCGTATCAAAAGCCTTTGCAAAATCTAAGTAGACCACATCAACAGCATTACCCTGGTCTAGATTCCTACTTACCTCCTCAAAGAAACAAATAAGGTTAGTTTGGCAAGATCTATCCTTCATAAATCCATGCTGGCTATTACTAATTGTGACGATGGGGAGGATTTGGCCTGGGATTAAAGGGGTTACAACCCAATTGGCCACCCCCTGACCTCACCAGGGAGACAAGGGGTTAACTGGGCTGAGGTCCAGAAATGTGATTTAACCCTTGTTATAACATGAAAATGTGTATTCCCCTGTCCCCATGTTTTATTCTTAAATTAGTGTGCACCACACACACACACTAGGATCCATCCGGGAGTACAAGGGTTAATAGTTCTTTAGTGATTATAGTCCTTTGTGTAATTTTCCCACCTTTTCAGGCACCATTTTGCAGGGTCCCATAGGCCGCCATTAGGGCTCAATGCATTCTAATGCTGAATCTTGCTGTTTTGGTCCTGTTTCCTGTGAAGATCAGCAGATGGCGTCCGAGAGGAGGAGCGGCGGTTTTCCATTGTAAGTCAATGGGCCCATTGACTTCAATGGAGATTCCTCGAAGGAGCTTTCCAGGAACGAGTTGGCTGCCGTCCAAACCGCAAAACCGCAAAGCGGATACTTTTTCTAAAAGAGAGCTTTGATCACTTATTAGCCAAGTTCAACGACAAGTGGCGTGGGAATAAACAGTTCTAGAGCACCTTGAAATAAAATTCTTTTTGCCCCTAGTTCCTAGGCCTCCCCCCACTCGACCACCACCGGGTCCCCGAATCCTGGACCCCCGATAAGGGTCGAACCGAGAAGAGCGGCTCGCGCCATAGGTTCCAATGGCGGCGGCAGAAACATCTCAAGAAAACGGCTAAGTGTGAAAAGCTGAAATTTAGGAATCCATAGCTCCGGTCCGGAGGGTCCAGAGGGCCAGGGTTTGGGGTACCTGTAGTCACTGCTCTGGCATCACTGCAGAACCATCCTTGACCCTCTTGGACCAACCCGACGGAGTATGGACCCCCTTGAAAGTTCGGGACTTTTCCCATAGACTTCAATGGCGGCCAATTTCCGTTGACCGGCTATGGCGGAAAATCCCCATTGACTTCAACGGTGGTGGATTCCCATAACCGCCAACGTCTGTGGCGGCGAAGCCCGTTGTTTTCAATGGGGATTTAGTGATAAACCGTGATTTCATTTACAGCGGAGATTATTGTATTAAAATAGGTAACGGTTTAAGGTGTATTTGTGTAACTCAGGTTCCGAGGGTCGTAGCAAGTCTCAAATTGGATCCTAGGGTGTCCCAGTTCCGGCATTGAGAACTGGGAAGTTTGGACCCGCTGGACCCAACGGAACCGGATATTTTAATATGTTTGTGTTTTATCCTTAACACTGTGTCCCACTGTGTTCCCAGATAGGGACAGAAACCAGAGGGAATTCCTTTGGCCATAAGTTAGCAGATGGCCAGGGAAGTGCCCTAATGTCTAGAATTTAAGTGCTGTTCAAAGGAGTTTATCAACTACACTGTTTACAGGAGGGCAGAGATGACTCAAACCAGAGCAGGCTATAAGTGTCCCATTTCACACCTTACAACAAAGGGTTTCCTGCCAGAAATTCCGTTTAGTAGACTGGCTGGCATTCCTGATGCAAATGTGGGGCTGCAGAAATGAGGCCCCAGAGTCCAACTGAGCATGTGCCAACTAGCTGGGGGCATGTATCAAAATGTGTTCCCATGATAGTGAGTGGTTACGGGTAATTGAAAACCAATCACCTGTACTTAATGTTAAGGATAGGGTTACGAAAGGTTTATAAACTGTTGTCCACCCTTTATCCTGTGTTCGTTCTTCTATACCATCTTGATTGCTGACTGAAACGCTATGCAATGTCTTCATGCCAGAGGTCTTTCATGTCTTTGGTGTCTTGATGATTATGAAGCTTGCTGTATGAACTGCCAGTCCAGATGGGACTCTTTCATCATTCCATTTTAAGTAAGTGTCCATATTTTGCCTGTTATTTGTATAATCTCCTGTGTTCATCTTTATCAAGGAATAAATTATATTTTATCAACTCTAAGTCTCGTCCCAGTTCAACCCAGTTATATATATTTTGGTGTAAATTACAGCCTGCCAAAAAGTCACCGTGACACTAATAATTTTATTTTCCATTAGGTATTCCTGAATATTATCCCGTATTAAACCTTCAAGTAGTTTCCCTACTATTGAAGTCAGGCTTACAGGTCTGT
Source organism: Ascaphus truei (assembly GCF_040206685.1). Lineage (NCBI taxonomy): Eukaryota > Metazoa > Chordata > Amphibia > Anura > Ascaphidae > Ascaphus > Ascaphus truei. The sequence continues at coordinate 271,696,895 of NC_134485.1, read as the reverse complement.
AATTTCCCGGTTGTGATCTAGCTCCCTTTTTAAATATAGGCACCACATCTGCTTTACGCCAATCTTGTGGTACTGAGCCTGTGGAAATGGAGTCCTTGAATATTAAATATAATGGTTTTGCTATTACTAAGCTTAACTCCTTCAGAACTCTTGAATGTATGCCATCGGGGCCAGGTGCCTTATTAACTTTAATTTTTTTCAAATCGCTTATTAACTTCTTCCTCAGTTAACCAATTGTTCATTAATATGGAGGTTGTGACTTCCTCCTGCGGCACTACTATTGAACTTGATTCTTCCCTGGTAAACACAGAGGCAAAGAATTTGTTTAATACCTCAGCTTTTTCCTTATCTCCAATAATCTGCCTACCCATCTCACACTGAAAGGGTCCTATATTTTCTTTTCTCATTTTTTTGTTATTAAGGTACTTAAAGAATTTTTTAGGGTTAACCTTACTTTCTATTGCAATCCTTTTTTCATTATCCATTTTTGCTAATTTGATTGCCCTTTTGCAATTTTTGTTACATTCCTTATAATTCTGATACGATGTATCTGTCCCTTCTGACTTAAAGAATCTAAACGCCTTCCTCTTCTTGTCCATTTCCTCCCCTACCTGTTTATTTAGCCACATTGGTTTTGAATTATTTCTTTTATACTTATTACCCAAGGGTATACACTGATAAGTGTGCTTTTCTAACAATGTTTTAAAGACTGCCCATTTATCTTCTACATTTTTCCCTGCAAAAACATCATCCCATTGTATTACTACTAGATTCGACCTCAATTTATTAAAATCTGCCTTTCCAAAGTTGAAGGTCTTTGTTGAACCCAAGTAATCTGTTTTTTGATAATTTATTTCAAATGAGACCATGTTACGATCACTGTTACACAAATGTTCCAGGACTTGAATATTTGTTATTACTTCTACATTGTTTGATATGACCAAATCCAGAACTGCCACTCTCCTGGTTGGTTCCTCAATAATTTGGGTCATATAATTGTCTTTAAACACCCCCAAAAACCTGTTCCCTTTTGTTGTAACGCTAATCTCATTGCCCCAGTCTATGTCTGGATAATTAAAATCCCCCATTATGCAAACATGACCCAGTTTTGATGCCTTCTCCATTTGCGAAAGTATTTTAGCTTCCTCAATCTCACAGATATTTGGTGGTTTATAGCATATTGCCACAAACATTTTCTTTATATTTTTACCTCCACTGCTAATTTCTATCCACAAAGTCTCTACATTTTCATCATTCCCTTCATAGACATTGTGGCGGTAGGCGTAGCCGGCCTTCATTAATAAAGGGGGAGCCCGGCTGGCTGCCTCTGAAACCATATGGTATGGGCTGAGAGTGTCAGCTCTTGTGTCCAAATGTTGGTTCTCTGTGTTTTAAAACTGCAATGCATTGTGTTTGTCCTGTGATTTAAACCCAGGTTGGTGACAAAAGGCAGTGTGAATTAGCATGTGAATTAGCATTTCAATGCCCCAGCTCAGAAAGGGTTTCCAAGCCCAAATCTCCCCAATTTATTTCCCTTATAAGTATAAGGTTCCCCAAAGTATATTCTGTAAGGAAGTGTACTTTATATTGTGTTTTAATGTTTACTTTTAGGTTCTATACAGAAAGCACAGGCATATGGTTAATATGCTGGCTAGTTTGCATAGATTCCATAGTTCAAAGAGGAGAGGAATGGCAGAGGGGGGAAACCATTTGGTGAGCAGGATATTCAGATTAAGATGTCTTTGTTCTAAGTAGACACCGCGGAGCCAGGGAAAAAACGGCCCTGGATGTCAGAACTGATAAGCAAGGTTTCTATTGGCAAGTTTTGAATTTATCCCTCCTCCCTCAGGAAATGCGTAATTTCAATCCCTGCTTTAATTGGCTATTACACTCCTCAATGAAGTACATAGGAATCCAGCCTATATAAGAGCGTGCAGTAAAAGCAGTTCTCTCTTTTTCCTGTTGGAGATCTGAAGACAAGCAGCTGCTGGCAGGCCTCTCTCCATTTGCTTCTGTGAAAGAGCTATTCACAAATGGAAGCATGGGGAGGCCTAGCCAGCAGGCTGGATTTCGGTCCAGGAGCCCAGAACCAAGGTCCTATAAAGGTAAGCCCTTGCTGAACAGGCGCCTTGCAACTAGGAAAGGGTAGATCTCTTCCCCAGACCGCCCGTAAGTGTGTATATTGTCTGTTTCTTGTATTTCTGTGTGTTTCCGAGGTCTTGTCCGAATAAACCGCAATTTATTTTACTGCCTGTTTTGCCTTGTGACTGATCCCTTAAATATAAATGTGTATTTGGCCTGCCCTCCCGTGACAGACATCATCCCTTATAATAGGTTTTAGATCCGGTTTAACATATAAACATACTCCACCTCCCCTTCTATTTGTTCGATCCTTCCGAAAAAGAGAATAACCCTCTAAATTAACTGTCCAGTCATGAGTTTCATCCCCCAGGTTGAAATGCATTTGAATTGCAAACATAAAAGAACATACTAAACTTGCCCAGCAAATACAGTCCCAATGAAATTATGTTGACACTGCCATGGGAAAATGTTAGGCCCCGCTTATAGTGCTGGCGACGCGACCGGTGACGTTACCCGTTGCCACCAGCGAAAGTCATCAATTGCTTTTTAGCGACAGTCGCAAGTGACGTAACTAAAGGGGGCGGGCTGCGCAATTTGATTGGTTTAGAGACAGTCACATGTGGCGACTGTCTCCAAAAAAAAATTTGCAGCGACGTGGCGCTTACTATACGCGCTTGCGACGGAGTCAATTGATTTGTTTTGGAGCGCCGTCGCAAGGCACTATAAGCGCAGCCTTAGTATTTTCTTGAACATACATACATAAAACCCAGTAACATTGTTATAAAAAATAAGAGAACCGACAAAGTACATTATCCTGTGCTTGAAATTAAGAAATTATAAACTACTTTCTGCTGACAAAGTGAGAATATGATGTAAGGAGGGGGGGTGGGGGAGGTCTGACATAAACAGCACTGGGATCTAAGCCGCCATTTTAAGTCAGTATCCATTTTAGGTTTTGTCTGAATGAAAGGAAATGAGAATGGACGTTTTGAAAGAGATTTTTGCTTCCAATTTTTAAAGTGATAATAAGCTGCACAGCTAACTACAAAAAAACCTTGAAGAGAAAAGTGCCAATGTTATAAAAATAAGAGACAGATAACACACTGTCTCGCATTCCGAGGGAGGTGCCCATGAAGTCCCGTATGTAGAGGAAAAGTCACCGGCCCGTATAAGGAATATTAGCGGAGTCATTTCATTTCTAATATGAATCCCATAATAATGCGATTACCTCGATGTGTTCATGTTCATATTTTGTTTATCTTATATGCTTACGTAGTGACGAACAAGCAACCTCGTTTAGGGGGCGTGGGCTTAGTATTTTGTGTATAAATAAGGCCTGTATGCCACCATGTCGTTGGGGGAGTTTTATTTTGAAACTGCCTCCTGCGTGTGCACGTACACTGCAATAAACTTATTTGTCATTCTGCAAAATAATCCTCAGATGACTCTTATTTATTCACGCTTTTCACACTGCTATAAGGGTTCAACAGAAGTCACAGATATTTATTGCCTATCCAGCAAATAGTTACTTTATGAGGGAAATAAATAAAAACCTGACTGAAGTTCACTGTGAAAAACCCTATCAAAGTAAACATGATCAAAGGGCTATTATGAGTATTATATGGAAAAAAATACTTTAAAGTGCTACTGCTGTGATAAAAAAATATATTTGTAAACAACGTGACAGTATATTTTTTCAAAACACCTGTTTACGTGCAAAATGCATTTCATAGCTGCTCAGTTTACGTTTGTATTTTTTATATACACTTAATAAACACAAGGTTCAAAAACCCAAAATGTTAATCATGTATTTTCTTGAATAGTTAAAATAATTAGATAACAAGATCCTCCTTGTTTGCTGACCAGACTTTAGAGCAGTGTTTTTCAACTAGGGTTTTGCGGGCATTACTAAAACGTTCCCTGCAATTTTCTGGTCATTTCAAAATCAAATGCATTGTATTATAGATGGTTGGGGTTCCTTACAATGTATCTGACCTCAGACTCGCTATTAGAGAGGGTTGGGGTTCCTTACAATGCATCTGACCTCAGACTTGCTATTATAGAGGGCTGGGGATCCTTACAATGTATCAGATTTCAGACTCGCTAGAATTTCACATCGGGTTCCTGAACACAAAAAAGTGTTGGAAATCACTGCTCTAGAGATAAGCTCTATTCAAAAAAGTAGACCCATCACATTTTAGTGTCCACTATATTTTGTTATTGGTCTATTTCATCTTACCAACAAGGTCCACACTTCATGTACCGTATTTCACAACCGGCTGAAATTATACAGTAACTGAGGAGATACAGTGGGAAATTTTAATCGAAAGACCAGGGAACACGTGCCCAAACGCCTTCTACTTTCCCCTTGTGATTCTGTATGAACACCGATCAGGAAATGAGTGGGGGAAAAAATAAAAAACACTACACAGAAATTAGCGATTTCTTTTAATACATATGTAGTACAGAATATTAATTACAGCAGGACAGTGTTTCCAGTTAAATAAAATTAAAACCTTTATTCACCCCCCCCCCCCCAAATATAAAATTACTAAATTAATGTTTTGAAAGAACAATATGATCCAAGCTTTAAATAACACCACCATTTACCACAGTAACCATGACCACCAATACATACTCTTTGCTTTGGCAAAAAAAAAAAGGATTTTTTCGTTTGTTTTTAACAGTGTATAAACCTAACATAGCAAAGACTGTATACATCTTTGTATTGCACTCATTTATGTACAAGAATAAACTGTAAAGACAAAAATATATAGCAGGTAAAATGAATAAGCACATTTTTGTCACAATAAAAGTTCTAGCGATGAACATTAAAAATGCATAGAAATGTAACACATTTATGTACAGAAAGTATGGTCTGCATCAATTAACAATATGTACATTTCAACAACCCCAGTAATACATCTCCTGGACGGACCTGCCAAGCAATGCAAATTTGTGCAGTGATGAAAGTTTCAATGTCATGTGTTCCCTACACTCGACGATTTGGAAGCTCCCAGACTAAAACGGACTATCAATAATAGAAACTAGTGAACAGAAAACAAAGTTCATATTAGATGTTAGAAAAATCTTACCTATTTGTCAGAAAGGAATTTTAATTTCGGTTGGAAAAAAAATAAAATCTTTTCCATGGTCTCTTTTTAAAACTGAATCAAAATGAACATAACCAGGGCTTTTCCCTCTTAATATTTTCTTCACTTTTAAGACTTGAAAGGTGTGCTTGGTCACAAAGCCAACATGTAAACTTGTGTAGCATTTAATGTACATTCCTTGACAATTACTATCCTATTTCTAATGTGCTATTCGTTGTGACCCTGCTTTGTTATTAGCAGTTATCTAGCTAGCATAAAAATATTCAATACACATTTCTTTAAGATACAGTATCGAAAAAAGTCAGTATTGCCACATGATTAAAACAAAAGACATGTGCCTACCCTCCGACAGCTCCTACCATCACACCAACCGATTGTCTCTTACTCTACCCCTTCCTCTTAATCTGTAGTGTTCATATTATGAAGAGATCATCATTTTACACACTGTGAGCTCTGGAACGGTCCTGAGTTAGCAAAAGATGGGCCACATCGTGAAATGAAAATGACTTTACACGTGGGAAAGAGATCATGCGACTGAAGAAGAGCTGGTCATTCCCTGTACAGTTGTGCTTGTAGGAGTTCCACTTATGGCATTAAAAATGTGAAGCGAATTCGGCATAACACTGATCTTCTCTTCTCCACACCAAATCTTAGAAAGAAAAAGGAAAACATTTATACATCAAATAACAAAAATAATGGTGATATCTTTTCTTTTAGAAGTAAAAAGACCAGCAAACCAACACTTCAGATAACCTTTAGGACAGTAATATGCTTTGCTATAATGCTGTGCAGCAATTACTGTACCATAACCATCTAAACCAGTTCTCCAAAGTGGCCAGATCAGAAAACATTTAGAAATAGAGGGGCCACAAGCTTATTATAATGTAATTTTAGATACATTTACAAACTTGAAATGATATTTCAAAATTTTGCAAGCATTTATAGCATCCATACAGTATATATTACATTAACTTAACTTATAAGTGGATATTAGTGTGAACAATTGCACTTTGCTCCTGCTAATTTCACACATGCTTGGGCAGCCGAGAGCCCGAGGGTCACACATGAAGGCTCTATGCAGGCCGCATTTGGCCCGCAGTGTGGGGGGGGGGGGGGGGGAGGCGCCAGTTAAAGAGCACTGATCCTCCCTGTATTCAGAAATCCTCGTTAGCAACTGGAGATCCCTGGTTTTTGCTCCTATACTGTTAAATAATAATAATATTCCACTTATTATTATTTCTTGTTCAGAAAGATTAAAAATACTTCAGAAGTTGGTTTTCTAGCAGACAGTCAATTTATTCTTAAAAAGTTACTTACAAATGAAAGTTTAATCAATGATGGCAAACGTGCTTCTGATGTTCCTTTCATAGAACAAAGGATTACACCCTCACTTAGGATTCAGTTGCCTTTGTTACTTTAAAATTCTAAATACTACAACAATATTCTCATGCAATTGTCTTGATAGAAATTCATTTATTATATTAAAATGCATGAATGCGAATTTATAACACTCTCAAGAACTCTCCAATCAGCAGCAGAAAAGTTGTAACAAATAGAAACACTACAGTATTATCAGTTATTATAAGTATCAGTCAGAAGAGTGGGAAAACGCAAAAATTACCATTGTGTCGTAGTGTCTAGTGTCGTAATATTGGTCCTATCTTACCTTATAGGAAACAACCCGTTAAGGTAGGCTGATAAACTAATAGTGATCAGATACCCTTCGTATCATTAAAGCTGCAGTTCAGTCTTTTTTTAATTTATTTTTTTACTTCAATAGTTTCATGTGGCCAATCTCTAATTACCTAAAGAACTGTATAGTTGCAGGTCGATTCGTTCTCCATGTATTGATCGGCAAAATTTGGTGACAATTAGTGAAGGGATCTGTTTTTCTTCTGCTTCTGTCTCTCAGCGGAAGCTCATGAATATTCATGAGCACTCCTGCACTGACATGTGCTAGAGGGAGGGCAGGGCTGACAAAGGGGTGTGCCAGGGCTTGTGACAGGACATGAAGGGGAAGTGCCTAAGCAAATGGTTGTTAAAATAGAATACAAGAAATTTGGTCTTTCAAAGTTGTTTTTTTAAAAACAGAAAATGCTAAAAGTATTTTTTCTTACTACAGAACTGATTTATTAAAAAAAGCACACATGCAGGATTTTGACTGAACTGCAGCTTTAAGCAATGAATAGAGAGAGCAACATATTCATTCATTTTAAAATTTCACTTAAACTGCATTGAAATTTTTAGGTATGAATGGGGTACAGAAAACAGGAGTAGACAATAATTACCATTGAAACCAAAAGGAACATACATTACAAAGTTGGTGATGAAGAGAGGCATAGCCGGGAGAATACTTATTAGGATAACTCAATCCTTAATAGACACTCATAACTAGAGATGGCTGAAAATGTCGAAGAAATTGAAATCCTCTGCGGATTTGGAAGCTCCTTTTATCGGCGGATCAGTCTCAAAAAGGTAGAATCATTTTTCTCTATCACTACAAATCCTGAATCCTTAAACGAATTCCAGACCCTGAAATATGGGTTTTGGGGCAAGGGGAGACCTTTAGTGCAGCCCCATGTAAAATATATTTTTATTATATATACATATAATATATATATAATATATATATAGTATATACACACATATATACACACATACACGACAAAACAAAAGGTAACTCTCAATGTATTACTTCCTGGTAAAACATTTTTATAAATAACTAAAATATATATAGTCCCTCAAACCCTGCTCCAAAACCAATATGTGGAGAGACACCAGTGCTTAAAAAAAATTAAAAAAAACAGCACACCTGGGAGATATACTTTGCATATGCGAATAGCATATTTAAATAACTTATACCTCAACATCCCAAAAACCTTTCCACAAGGCCTATCCTGATGAGCCAGGTTCCAAGGCATCTTGTGAGGAAGAGTTTAAAGTCAAGGCCCAACAATGAACAGAACCCACAACCTCTGCTCTCCTTCAAAACCTATATCTCATAAAATCCGTGCGGAAGGAACCCAATGGTGGATTTGGAGGTGTTCTAACAACATTTTTCGTGCCCAATCCGCCTTCTCATGCGTGAATCAGAATTTGGTATTCCAAAAAAAAATATCAGATCAAATTTGGACTAATTCGCCCATCTCTAATGATAACCCAGAATCGTTGCACTTTAGGACAAGAACATGTTCATTTATAAGGTTGGTGAAGATGCGATCAAACATTATAACCCTTAACAGGAACAGCTGCTTTCCCATTAAAAGCTTTGAGTTATACATTGCAGGGTAATATTTTCATAGTATATATTTAAATATATCCCGGAACAGCAATTTTACATTAAAGACAATAAAAATCAAGCTTATATTACCATCCCATCTGCTCATGTATGCACATAGGGAGAAAAAGAGAAACTTATTATTGGGAAGGATTATACAATTAAAACTTTTACAGATTTACCACACAGTGCCAGTTTGCTCATATTGACATAAATGGCATAGTCCACGCTCAGCAGGAGGGGCGAGAGAGGGAGCGAGGACGAGGGCGAGAGGGAGAGAGAGAGAGCGCGAGAAAGCGAGGGCGAGAGAGCAAGGGCGCGAGAGAGAGCGAGGGCGAGAGAGCGAGGGAGAGAGGGAGAGAGCGCGAGGGAGAGAGAGAGAGAGAGAGAGGGCGAGAGGGAGCGAGGACGAGAGAGAGCGAGGGCGAGAGAGAGCGAGGGCGAGAGAGAGCGAGGGCGAGAGAGAGCGAGGGCGAGAGAGGGCGAGAGAGAGCGAGGGCGAGAGAGGGCGAGAGAGAGCGAGGGCGAGGGCGAGAGAGGGCGAGAGAGCGAGGGCGAGCGAGGGCGCGAGGGCGAGCGAGAGAGAGCGAGGGCGAGCGAGAGCTAGGGCGAGCGAGAGCGAGGGCGAGCGAGAGAGCGAGGGCGAGAGCGAGGGCGAGAGAGAGCGAGGGCGAGAGAGAGCGAGGGCGAGAGAGAGAGTGAGGGCGAGAGAGGGAGGGCGAGAGAGAGCGCAACAGAGCGAGGGCGAGAGAGCGAGAACGGGAGAGCGAGGACGAGAGAGCAAGGGCGAGAGAGAGAGCGAGGGCGAGAGAGCAAGGGCGAGAGAGCGAGGGCGAGAGCGAGGGCGAGAGAGAGAGCGAGGGCGAGAGAGAGAGCGAGGGCGAGAGAGAGGGCGAGGGCGAGAGAGAGAGCGAGAGCGACAGAGAGAGAGCGGGAAAGCGGGTGAGCTATTAGTGGCACAGGCGGACTGGAGTTGCCCACCTGTGCAATAGAGCTTTCTGTTCATTATCTTATCTTGTTCACTCAAGAGAGCTCCACATTTTTTAAACAACCATTGAACAGTGAAAATACCTTTGTGGAGGGTCTCAGAAGAAGAGCAGCACAAAGACAAAATAATACTGGAAACTCCATTGGATTTGACTGCATTGTAGTACCACTTTTTGTCTATACAAAACTCTAATGATGTCCTTTACCTTTCATTATATTGTATTTCACAGGATTTTTTTCGCACAAATTATTAAATACGTATATTTTGATCTTCTGTACACTATCACTTATGTTTGAAGAGTTTTTAAATATAGATTTTAGCAGGATTAGCACATCAAATCTACTTTCACATGATAGTCTTAAGCAAAGCTGCTACGCAAAGCTGCATCGCCTAATAAATACGCCTGTTCCCGTACATGGGGATACAGATTGTTTACTGAAGTAACAGATAAAAAGCAGAAGTCCCTTCACAGTCATCTGGGTCTCATTAATGAATTCAGACTTAAATCTCCCATGCTCCGTGTATTTCTGGCCATAACTTTCTAGACTTTGTTGCACATACATTACGAGTCAATAAAATGTTATATGAACTCAAAATTCACTTATCTAATCCAAAAATTACACAACCACATGCAGAACACTGTACATGCGTGTATGTATATAAACTAAAGGTTAAAGGCCACAATTCTTAACTATTTTATTGCAAATAGTCCGATTACCATTTTACGTTCAGGTCATTTCAAAAGCCCAAGTACGTTATTTATGACAACCTCGTTTGTCTTTAGATAAGTATGAGAATTTCAAGCCACCTCATACAGTATTGACACTAATAACCAAGGACAGCCAGGTATCGTTATAGAAAAGTGGCAAAAGTGTATCCTGTCACTGTTATTCAAAAAGTGTCATTAAGATGACAGGGCAGAGTCAAATACATGGTTTTACGCTAGTTTATTACCATAGAAAATAAGATCTGTTTTGCTTTTCTGTTTTTCTGATAGAATTACAATGGTTAGAAATATCCCTTCTATTTTTGTAAGGTACAGAGCAGTTTTCGCTTGACTAAAGTGTTATTCCCAGGCTTGTTATTTTATAAAATGGGATTAAAATGCCTGACTAAAAATATTATGTTTTGCCCCATCAACTATCTCTACTGAGGAAACACTACTGTATATCAACGTATTTTGAATGTTCAGAATATAATTAGTAATACTTACTTGTTCATGCATTATTTCAGAAAGTTCTTTGGCCATCTCTCTGTAGTTTGCTTTCATTTCTTCTTGGTATTCAAACTGATTTTCCTTTATAAGTCTTTCATTAACACACAAAGCCTGACCACACGCTTCAACAAATTGCCTAAGAAAAAGGAAAAACATATATAAAGTCATTCATTGAGAGTGTTACGCATGTATATCAGAATGGAAATATATTACACTACTGCTGTATGTATATTAGAAAATCATAATTAATTTTAAAGCTATTAATCATACAAACCACCATAAATATATATCTTTGTATATGACCACGCTTTTCAACCTTTCAAGAATTGTAGAACCCGTAACATTTCTTCTCCTTCGGATACGCCAACCTACCATATCTATGCACTTTGACATATACAAGAGACAATTTTTAGAATGTTATCATTAGATTAGAAATTAAACTGTATTTATGTAAAGTACAATTTGAAACAAAATGATTGTGGCTTGCAAAGTACAATATTTCCTATTGCAGATTTGGCTTTGTGCAGAACCAATGCAGGTTGAAAACAACGGACCAACATGTATGAGTTTATTGGTATTGTTGAGAATATCAACAAACATAATTCTTCAGCTTTTAGTGCCCTCTATATCATGACAGTATATCAACGTACTTTGCTTTGTCAATAAATAGATCAAAGTACTCTGCCTCGTCAATACATATATCAAAGTACTTTGCTCCGATTTGGTCCCACGTACACCAGCTTGTGACTTGGGGATTGTCAATAGGAGGAACTAAGCGGTGCACGCATGGAGATTGAGACAAACTATGAGTCTCCGTGCATCATTCCTTTTGCCTTTTATTTGTTCCAAAAACAAATCAGCGAGATCGGAAGTGGCACAAGTCGAACATTCTGCCCCACATGTAAGAAGCTGCTCATTTTTTTAGCACGGGTGCCAACAAACAATAAGTCAAAGCACACTGTTCTCTGTGTTAATACATATATCCATCCAACGGCTGTTTTCTTTTTGTCTTGAATCACACAAGAAATTCCAATATGGATTACCTGAAAACTTCCTTCAGTTGTTTTATTTTGTTGTCTGCATACTTTTTGGTGTTTGTATCATCCAAGAAAACTCTGGCATACGCCAAGGGGCCTGCATTGACCTACAAGGGGGAAATGATAAGACATAGCATTCTATTTCATAAGTCACCAAAGGGTGATACTGGGCTACAAAAAATAATGTGTCAACAGCAATCTACACAAAAAATGCAACCCACTGTAGCCTGCACTCTGCTTGCATCTAGCACCATTTCTGACCTATGTTTTAAAGGTACAGGCTGTATACAATTTCTACATGATGAAAGGACCCAATTACTAAATACAGTGGTGGTGAAACCAAGTATCAAAGGCAAAAAGATATAAAAAGCACACTTGGGTCATAAACATTAAAAACAACAGTAGCAAAATCGCAGCTGTTAAACTGTAGAATAAATCTTAGTTAAACACTACTAGAGCTACTCTGTCCAGGAGTACAGCTATTGTAATTGTTATAAGTAACTTGTTCTCCATTCAGTTTGATACTTTCAAGTGGTGTTAAAAAGAAATGTAATTGTTGGCCTCGCTTTATTTCTAGCGAAAAAGTATAATATACTGTATTATACTCCTTCCCCGTTGCACACATGCAGAGAAATATAAAAATATATGAATCCAAAGAATGCAATTGATCCCAAAGCATTACAGTCCATTTAAGAGATTGTAACTTTAAGTGTGTAACTCAAGCACTTGTGTTTGGAGAAATGCCGTGACGTGAATTCACTCATCCTCCGCATATCCTCAAATCACTGGCAGATGGTGCTGTAGTTAACGCTAATTTCTTTTGTGAGCACAAACATCATTAAGGGAATACTAGTGTTATTGAGTTTTGGTTTTTATTTTTGTCTACAAATTGTTTACCTCCTTTCTAATCTAAGTGGCATCTGTAATGGTTCCTGTATGTTTCTGCCATAATACAAGGGTCTGTAACTCTGCTTCCTTTAATTATACGGACATGTATTATTTAATTAGCATTGTGCAAATACCAGTCAATCTGTATGTACTGTAGATTAATTGAACACATTTTGCTTTATGCCTTAAAACTGGTTTACACAAATAAGACCATCCAAAAAACTTGTAACAAAACAGAACAAATCTGTCAAGTATATCGCTAATTAGTGGGTATGATGTAATAAAACCGGAGTAAAGTGCTACACTTACCTGTACACTGACACTGCCCTGTAACTTTAACTGTAGTTTAATCATATCCACTTCAGAAGAGGAGCAAAGCAGCCTGAGCTCTGCCACCTTCTTACTCATTTCATCGATTGCCACCTCTATTGGGTTCAGATCTGTATGGTGCTGATACATCACAGGAATTCGCTTCTTCACATAAGGGAAACAGTGTATTGCTGTGAAGAGAAATATCAACAAGATTAAAACAAAAACCAAAAAAAGAGTTGGGACTATACCATACAAAAATTCAGACCAAGGTGAATAAACTATGAAGCATGTATGTAACATCATCATCCACCAGGTTACTCATGTGCTGTGGAAGTTACTGCTTTATTTGTTCCATCGTTTCTATGGTTTATTCTGGTACTAGACTACATACATGTATACAGTTTTCACTTGTAGCACTGCCTCAAAGAGACATGGCAAACATATACATTACAGGGTTTGATTTCCGCAACAGATTGCATAACAATTATAGATGTTGAACTGGGACTTTTTCATGAGATTATTATTTTATCTTTGCCTAATTGGTAGGAGAACAAGAATCGTTCTTTTTGTTTAACAATTATAGATGTTGAACTGGGCCGATATGGCAGGCACTTAATCACATCACTGCCCCAATTATAGGAGTACCAAATTGTATGAAAGAGAGAAACTGTAATGTTTGTTGAACTGGAACATAAAGTGAGTGTGGAATATCTGGTGTAAATAAGCAAGCAGAAGAATTCAAATATGGAGGGCAAACATTTACTTCTTTTTAAATAAAACAACTCATTACCACTCACTTTGTATATGTGTTTCTTTTTGCTCTACCGTTCCAAAATAATACATTTGTACTTCATTATCTCAATGTGTAGAGCGTTCCATTAACTCTCTGGTCACGGAAAGTTGTCGACAGTTGACTATGACACATCTAAACAAGAGCCTTGTGAAGTTCCATGCACAATAAATCTTTAAAGGACTTCTACAAAATAAAATGTGTGATTATCTAACCCCCAACAAACAGGTGGGAAGCAGAGGGTCTTTTTGGAGCCGAGCCCCATCAATTTCAGTTCCAGAGACCCCCTTATCACAAAGATACTTGCATCTGAAAGTGATGCCAGTATCTTATATCTGTTTAATTAAAAGGCCTCACCGCACACGGGCCAATGGGAAGCCGCAAGGGATGATGTTGCAGCTTCCTATTGGCCCGTGGGATACAGAACCTTTAAATACATATTTTTTTGTGCCTAGCTGGGGCCGCTACAGGCACCCCCTTCAGATGTACTGAAATAAAAGGCGGTTCAGCTCCGGCGTCCCCTGCTTCTCACCCACCCCCTCAAAAAAAACCCAAGTATAGTCACTTTACCCCTTTGAGTGCTCCAAGACATAATCACTACATCAGGGGTCTGGCACTCCATGGGTCCCATGACGTAGTGACTACGTCTCGTCCTGCATTCCAATAGAGAGCAGGACTCAATCTGCCCTGTGAAGAAATGGCAGAGGACGACAACTCCTCTCCTGTTTCCTGAAAAATGGCCACCGTCCCGTGACCCTACTGTGCCGGAGGGTACAGCGATTCTGCAGCACTCAAAAAGGGTTCAAAAACGCTGCAGTTGGACTAATGATTTTTGATCAACATCATGCAATCATACCTTACAGTGGGAATGTTTCACTTGATTCGACAAGATAACTATTTAATAAATATACACCTCCTCTTCACCTGTCAATATAGTGCGTCGCTTCCACTGCTCCTCCACACCACCTTGTCTTTTCCCAGAGAGTGTAAATGGCATCTCAAACACAAAGCGGCGGATATTGTGACTCTTCTCAAATTCTGTTTTCCGCTCTTGCAGTTCCTTATCTTCAAAGTAAGGAGTGACATGTGTCACTTGAATGTAGGCATACTTGGAGTCCAAATCTTTGGGATTCACCTGCAAAATAAATAAGGCAACCAACAAATTATCAAGATGTTTTCATGTAAGGTACAATATTTTATGAAAATGCAACCTCTTTAGATCGTAACATAATGGTTTACTTTGAACTAGTAAACTCACAGTATCTATGGATTTGTGTCGTGTGTAATTGTTTACAGAACTCAAGCTGAAATGGGCCATGGTAAAGTAAAAATGTGAACACCTAAAAATTACATGACATTTACTACACTTCCTTTAGCGAATAATACCGCTACGGTTTTGTAACAAATTACTTTCCTCGTACAAATACAGTATAAAAAATATTTCTGCAACATGCCGAGTGAGATAAAGTCCCCGCTACCCTCGGATTACTCAGAGGACCCGTACCTTGCCAGAATCCTGGATCATTTTGACATTTTCTGCACCAAATTTATCTGAATAGAGTTTCAGCAGCCGTTGAGAAATCTCTGAAAGAGGCGTCAGTTTTGGCTCCTTGTAAATGTATTCTTTCCCATCTTCATCTTCAAAGAAACCCTGTGGCAGAAGTTCATTACCATTAAAACCCCAGCGGAACAAAGCAACCTCAAAACATGTACTTAATGAAGAGTATGTCAAGACATGTATGCTGCCATTTAAACTGGAGAACAAAAGTGAAAACAGTGAATCATTTTCCCGCAGCACAAACAGAATGAGGTGCAAATACATGTCATGGGTTGCTTCTAAAGTTTGGAAAACTCACATAAGATTATGGCAAAAACACACACAAAAAGAAAAAAATGCTGATTCATGGTAACAAATGTAATCTTTTTGAACACACACAAGATTGTCCTTCTTTCATATAAGCCTCTACACCGCCTTATAGCTCAACTGATCTCTTGTTCTACCCCTAATCGCCACATACGCTCAACCCAAGGTTGTCTCATCTCTCCACCTTTTACCTCTACAGCCCTTCCCAGTTCAAAGTCAGAAAAATCACCTGTGAGGGCAGGGGAAAGCACTGCTCCGCAGAGAAAAACGGGGTCCAGATAGAAACTTGCTGGTTAAGAAAAAGGTAAAAACAGTCCTTCCCAGTTATAAAACTTGCACTAATCTCTCCCTATCTATGGAGCGTTCCTCCATTTAATAATCGTCAAGCATCTTCACTTTCTGCTTTCAAAACATGGCTGAAAATTCACCTCTTAAAAGAAGCATCTCATTAAATTATTTACGCCTCTACAACAGACTCCAGGTGACCTCCATGGCTGCACTTTGGTCCTACTGTGTCTATAAGAGTCTCAACACACAACTTCGATTGTAAGCTCTCTGGGGCAGGGCCTCTGATTGCCAAATATTTTACCTGTTGTACTTCTCTGCATTGTTTGTACTTTATTTACCTTATATTCTACATTTTGTAAGGTGCTGCATAAACGGTGGCGCTTAATAAATAAAATTATACATACACCTGACAAACAAAATCGAATGAAGGACAGTCTTACCACTAAAAGTTTCGACGATGGCTTCCCCAATTCTACGAGCTTGGAAAGGATGTATTAACTTCTACAAATTGTGAACAAGATGTAGCATCGGTTCTTCAATGTTGCGTATTATTTTTAAATAGGCAAGTAAAAAAAACGGTGCCCATCCATGGACAAATTCTAGATCACGGGATATATTCTATGTAACGGGACAGCTTCTCTCTCTTTGTGGACACAGCACTCTGATCAAACCAGTTTAGGGGGTGTAAAATCACAAAACTAGTATATTCACATTTTTATCAAATGAAGGAAAGTAGTTTGTGTATTTACAATTTGCTCTAGCACTCAAACCATTTCTAGGGGGTAGGGCTAGCTACAATTTCAACTACTGCAGCAGTAAAAGCAGTGGGTAGGTTTGAAAACAGGAGTCTGCTTTTATATCCAGTGGTTGCTAATCTAATCCATTCCCAATTCAAATTCCTACCACCAATATCCAAGGTATAATATTATTCATTGCACATAAAATCCAATTCTATTTAGCTTCAACTAACCCAAATCTAAAATAAAAGCGACATGGTTAGAGATAATATTTAGTATTTAGAGTGAACATCTTTGTCCCGTTGCCTGTATTAAGTGCCAGTGGATTGTGTCCAAGTGCTTGTTGAGAGGGAGCTGCAAATAACCAACACATTAATGCCGTACCTACGAGATGCTCTCGCATCCACCAGTGACAAAATAAGGGTGTACAGAGAGATCCTGTGTACGTGGCTTCATAAACGTGGCACTCAAGGGTGATCTGTTTATTATTTTAAGCCAAAAAATAGGAAATAAAGACACATCCTTCATGACATGGACGATATGGTGAAAAGAACAGGATGCAGTAACAAACAAATGCCAGGCGTAGGACAGGGCCACATCAAACCAAAAGCTTAAATGCAGCAAGGCATTGTTAGCTTTTCAATTGTTTAATTACCTCCACATCGGTTTCACTGTCTGTAAACTGGTATTGCTATAAGATTATAAAAAGGAATAAACAGAATAAAATGACAGTTAAATTGCTGGATGCAGGCAAAAGCTGCACACACCTTCCCCAGGAAACGGATCACACAGTTTCATGAATGGAAAGCCTGAATAAAGCAGAACTGCATACTGTGACAGTGTGAGCATTTACAGGCCGACTGTGACAATAACACGATGAAGTACTAACAGGCACGTCAAGGTATAGCCATTCACTTTGCACCACATGCATTAAAGACACACACAGCAAATTCGTGATTTATATTCTGCAGATGGAAAATATGTATTTAATTTTCACACAGCAATCCCGCCTACTAGATACATAAATATATATATATATATACATACATACATATACACATATACGTGTGTGTGTGTATATATATATATATATATTCCATATTTGTAAATGGGAGGTCCTCCGGAGGAGAAATAGATGAGATTGCTGCTTCAAAGGGTTGGGGAAGGGTGGAGGTTTCAATTGTTTAGTGGCAAGAAATGCAAATATAGCATGTGGCATGTGTGGATGTCATACTTGCAAACCACGCTGAAGCACCAAATATAACTATTGAAAACTGGTCACTGAAGCCTGAAACAGAACTTACCGCCGCCTTGAGATAGTAAGAAAATAACAAAATAAAAAAAAGACAAAAAGGAAGCAAAAAGATTTTACTAGTGCAACTTTATAACAGACAGTCTGAAAACTTACAAGACATTCCAGGTTTGTCAAAGTTTAGAGGTATACAGGTAGTAAGGTTTTAACTTACTTGTCCAAAGAAAGCCACCCTGAAATAAGTTCCCAGAAGCCTCTTGCATGTGTGCATCACC
The DNA here is from genome assembly GCF_040206685.1 of Ascaphus truei. Lineage (NCBI taxonomy): Eukaryota > Metazoa > Chordata > Amphibia > Anura > Ascaphidae > Ascaphus > Ascaphus truei. Next base: position 271,678,776 of record NC_134485.1, on the reverse strand, counting down.
TCAGTAACTTTGCTGTAGGCACGATGTAGTGTATCATACAAATGAGCGAGTCTCTGGGTACAAATGGGCAAGCAGTAAAAAAGGAGAATTTAGCAAATAAACTCTTTACTGTGATGACATTTTATTAGTGCCTGTAGTCACCAATTACAACATGCAGATACATTCTGGGTTCATCCTTTTAAAGGGGTTCTAATATTTATGTAGAATCATCTGGAGAAAAAGAATTCACAATACAGAAAATATATCAAATGTATTAAGTGCTAGAAACAGGGTCATTTCTTTTAATACATACACCTAAATCTTTACCAGAAATAACACCAACCTTCAAAATGAAGCATTTTACAAACTAAATTTTGGTTATTGAAGGTGGACCTAGCAACATACTTTTCAAGAGCTTTGGGAGCTAAAATGGTCGCAGGTGTTTTCCTTGTTAGTAAGGCAATAAGGCAAGTAAACATGCCTTTGTTTCCAAATAACGATACAATCCAGTTCACATCTGTGTTCCTGACTGGATCACTAGCCAAGAAATTCCAGACCAGCTCTTCTCAACCCCCTCCTCATGGAGCCCCAGCCAGGGCAAGCTATGTGAATAACCAACCTGCACATGCACATACTGTACAGGGTAAGGGCAGTCACATGTGCATCACATTTCTTTGGTTATCTGGTCTACCTTAGGTTAGGGTTGATAAGCCCTGTTCTAGGCAGATATTTTGGATGTTGTGCGACGAACAGTATTCAAAGTATTTTACTTATGTATTGATTTTAAATATTGAAACAATACATGAATTGCACTCTTTACCTTCTGAGATTCCTACAACTCACTGCCTATCGAAGCATTAATTATTGTTTAACTTGAAACGCTAAAATCAATTACTGTAATTATGTTCAACAAGACAAAACAAGACAAAGACAAGACAAAACAAATGTCTGAAATGAAAGCTTAGAAACAATTTTATAACCGAAGACAACAAGACAAAACAATTGTCTGAAATGAAAGCTTAGAACAATTTTATAACCGAAGACTTGCAGGGGCCTTATTACTTCTGTGTTATTTAACTTGTGAAACTCTGAATGAATGAAAAATTATGGTTATAATTTCACTTCACACTGTAAGAGAAGAATAGTTTTTCTCAACTGCTTATCCCTTTAATCAATGATGCAGTGTTGACCCCTCTAGAACCAAAGAGGCAAGTGCCACACATTTAGGGATAGTTTCCCCTAAAGGTGATAAAGGTCGTGAGAGGCGGTGCAGCTGCCTTGGAACAACTTATTACCAGTACTGCAAAAAGTCTAGGTACAAAAATGTATTTAAGGCACATTTAAAAACAGTAAGAGAACACTCTTACACGTTTCGCGTGGTCACCCACACTTTATCAAAGATAAAGAGTGTTCCCTTACTGTTTTTAAATGTGCCTTCAATACATTTTTGTACCTAGACTTTTTGCAGTAATGGTCATAATTTTTTCCAAGGCAGCTGCACCGCCTCTCACGACCTTTGTATGCTGAAATCCTCTGGTAGGAGCACGCCGACAGCACCCGGATCTCCACATGGTCATCAGTGAGTAACTTTATTATTATATGTTGCTCATTCTATGTGACTTTTATTACCATTTAGTTCCTATAGCCAGTGTTCGACAAACCTATACATTTGCACGCCCCGGGCGAGTGGATTTAACATCGTGGCGAGCTCCTATTGGCCCAAACAGCACACGTGTGGTACTAGGTGGCGAGTAGATTTTTTTGTCTGGCGAGTAGATTTTTGGGTGATTTGTCGACCACTGCCTATAGCCATTTGACACCCATATAAGACATACCTATTATAGGCTATTGGGAGTCTACAGATAGTGGCGTTCAAGGGACTTTCTTAGTGGTATACATCCATTACAGTATTTGTGGATTTTGGAGCTCTGAGTTCAACATGCTGTTTTGTTTGGAAAGATTATGAAGATTTAAATGCTTTAATCTGCATATCCAATACATGGACGTTTCCTGGCTAGCATCGCTAGGGGTTAAAATCCTCTATTTTTCCCTGTCATCCCTAAAGGTGATAGACTGTATAGTACCTCAAAATCCCTGCGCTTTTCATAGATGGGAATGATGAGTTTATAGATGTCTGCGATGAGCTCGTATCGCTCCGCTTTCCACAGCCCGTCTGCACACTGCTCCAGCAGCTCCATCAGCACGTCCTGTTGAACAACAAGTCAGAGTAAAGATTTTACTGCTCTTTACAACAAGCAAATATGTAATCTCACCATTTCAAGGCCCTTTAAGATGTTTCATTTTTTTCTTTCATCAGTCATTTTTACCATTATAAAAGTATCTTAAGGACAAAAACAGTATGAGAAATGCAGGAACCAACCAAAAAGTGTATATTGTATAAATGAAATATAGACAGTCAGTAGGATATAGAAATATAAACATATGGTAAGAATGACGTAAGCTGAAGGCTACATGCTTAGCAAGTTATAGAATCCATACATCACAAACAATCACATAAAAAATGGAACATTTACACAAACAACAGAACACCCTCGGTTCCCAGGGGGATCTTCCTCAGCATTGTGTGTGTGCAGGTTATCCATAGCCTTTTTGAACTACATATATATAGTTTTCTATTCGATGTTTATTTCTTTAAACCTTACCGGAAGCCCTTGGTTCCCAGGAACCGCAAACCTGGGGGTTCTCCGGGCAATTTGGGGAAGACATATGACTCCCGGGTCAGTTCTCCCCCTCCGGCAACCAATCAAAAAGCCACAATGTCATTGATTCAATTACGATTAAAAAAACTAAAAATTTCAGGCGGTATTACCGCTTTAACCCAGCACCACCACTGATGCGTATGAAAACAATTTGAAGAAGTATTGGCATTTCTGTACTATATTTGCAGTTTCTTTTAACTAAGATACAAGCAAAACGTACATGTCTTTGGCACCTCTATCAGTATACAGAATTAAAGTGTAAGAGACCACACAAGAACTTTAATAATTTGCAAATGTTCATTCCTAAAATCTTTTGCCAATACTGCTCAGGACATTTCCTTTTGGGAACCACAGAAATCACCTGGATTCTCCGGGGACAGGTACACATATACAAATGTCTTACATGGAGACTACAGTGCAAGTGTATGCAGAGATTCCGTTTAATCTACTAACAAATCTACTGCAGACTGGAACACTTATGTGAACGGGGCACACATGAATGATTTTTCAAATCAAACGCGCCCCTGCTCATCAGGCCTCACCTCACAAGCAGAAACCCACCACATTCACCCCTAGTGTCACACTCCATATTCACCCTTATTCCCAACACACTCCACACATTCCCCACACATTCCCCACACATTCACACCCCCCCGTTTTCACACACATACATGTTCTAACGCACGCCACACTCAGCCTCTCTCCTCATACACACACCACTCACAACTCCCCTTCTCTTACTCAAAACCACGCACATTTCACCTAGCCACACAAATTGTCCACCCCGCCCCACACACAAAGCCCTCACCTCCCTCCCCCTCCTCACACAAAGCCATGACACTTCCTTCCTAAAACAAAGCAGTCTCCCCTTCCTCACACCTAAGGCTGCGCTTATAGTGCTGGCTGCGGCGACACTTACGTCACGCAGCACTGTAGAAAGTACATGCAGTCGGTCGCGGGTGCCCATAGTGGGCATAACCGCGACTGTGCTGCAGATAGACGGAGCGGTCGCCGGTAGACAAAGGATTTTGACATTTTGGTGATCGCTGCGTGACGTCAGTGGTTCAGCCAATGAGGGCGAACTGCTCACGGCCACACCTCCTGTCACACCAGAGTGCAGGAATCGCAATAGCTACGGCTGACGACACGCGGTTGCGTAGCCAGTCACATAGCCAGCACTATAAGCGCAGCCTAAAACATATCAGCCGGTCAGCGAGCACGTCCAGCGCTGTCTGCAGGCTGCCTTCTCTGTGCCGGGCTGAGAGGGGAAAGAGTAGAGGCGGATCACAGCCTCTCAGTCTCCAGACAGCGCGGCACGCACCTGCTGAGAAGACTGCAGAGATTCCCCCTGGGGCTGCGACACCCTTGGCAGAGGATAGCGGCACCCGGTTGAGAAACATAACTGTCAATATTTCCTCCATCTGATCCAAGGAAGATCAAATCTTTGGAGAGATAAGTTGGCAAGAAAATTTTAAACAAATCTGAGCCAATAAACAGATGTCACATAATAAGTGAAATATGAATTAGACGGCACTGCACATGTGTCTTCTTTCGAAGAATATGTATTCGATTATACCGGCGGCGGCTGGGCGTGTGTGCTCCCTCAGGGCGATGTGCCAGCCGAAACCTGCACTGCAGGCAGGAGGCATCGGGAGGCGACAGGGAGGCGTGGCCATGACATCACATGAGCGGTTCGCCCTCATTGGCTGAACCGCTCACGTGACCCGGCCGTCGCTCCAGAAAACAAAATTCTTGGATCTGCTTGATATTCGCGCGCTTGGCCGCCTCGTTCGCCGCTCGCTCTTAGCGCGCACTCATAGGAAAACGTATTTATTTTGGCGTCGTATGCTCTGCCGATTTGGGTATAATCACGGCCTTACGCAGAATGCTAGTAAAGGATGGCTATTTGATGGAGGCGCCATGAGTGCAGTTGGATTTGGAAGTACTGTTACACTGTAGGTAAGCACCTTGCCCAATTACTCACCTTGTATTCTCTACCTCACCTCTGCATACACACTTCGAAAATTCTTCTAGAATGTGATTCACAAGATATTGTTTAGCCCTTCGAGTACCCCAAGGCACCCTCTGCACATTATAAGGGCCGGCTGACTAGTAGGTCACCCTTTGACAAACAGGGTATGTCTTGCATTAAATGCTCGTTTTCTGGGGGGAGATCTCATTACAGTAACAGCCGAACGAGATTGGGAAAAAAAAAAAAAGGGGTGTATCCTCCACTTCCGTTCACGTTCTGGGGGGCGATCACGGGGTTGAGAGCCGGAAACCGGCGGCACTCCAGTTACTTTTTAACCTAATTTATGGTTCCGAAATTGCATCTTCAGTAAATCAATAAATGATTGTGAAAGCACTGTGATACTACTTTATTTAACCTCTCAGTTCAGTTCTCGGGAGACACCACAAGCATTGAAAGGTTTAAACACACATCTATTAATACGAATTATGATAAAGGTATATGTTTAAAGCACACTGTTTGGATATAATGTGGTCATTGAAGAGTGCATTACTATCATATCTCCCAGCATTATTCAAGTAATGTATTGGATCGCTGAATGGCCTCTTAAATGTGTTAAAGATTGACTAGTTTATGTTACTTAGTTTAAAGGTTAAATACAAATTCTGCAGCAAATCATTCTCAGCCCTACAAGAGGCTGATAAGCTTGCAGCATAGGGCTAGTTTTATCACTAAGAAAGCTGACTATACAGAACATTTCATATAATTTGATGTCCCAGATAAAAGCAACGCTTAGAAAAATATCCATAAGCAGAAAGAGAAAGCACTTCTGTACAAGCCTCAGTGCCATTTGTAATGCTACTAGCTCTTTTTAAAGCTGTCATTTTCTCTTTTAACCACCCCTTTAATAGAAGTTCTCCCAAGGTAGTCTTGTATAGCAAGACTGCAGTTTCGCTAGGTCATGAGTTGCCATACAGTAGTTCTAAAAAAAACAACAAAAACACTTATATCTCCTAAACTGGGAGGGCGTCCCATGGGAAGGAAGCGCTGGACACCATGTAGATTGAATCAAGTTTTAACAAACAGACAAATCAATAAGCAACAAGGATAATTGCTTTAAACCGTGATCAATATTTTTTCAATTATCAGCTGGGGAGCATTATAAAAAAGGAGAGAATGGGGGGGGGGGGGGAGTGTGTGTGATGGGGAAAGAGCATGTGAGGGGGAGAAAGAGTGTGGGGGGGGAAGAAAGAGTGTGGGGGGGGGGGAGAAAGAGTGTGGGGGGGGGGAGAAAGAGTGTGGGGGGGGGAGAAAGAGTGTGGGGGGGGGGAGAAAGAGTGTGGGGGGGGGAGAAAGAGTGTGGGGGGGGAAAGAGTGTGAGGGGGGAAAGAGTGTGAGGGGGGGAAAGAGTGTGAGGGGGGGAAAGAGTGTGAGGGGGGGGGAAAGAGTGTGAGGGGGGGGGAAAGAGTGTGAGGGGGGGGGAAAGAGTGTGAGGGGGGGGGAAAGAGTGTGAGGGGGGGAAAGAGTGTGAGGGGGGGAAAGAGTGTGAGGGGGGGGAAAGAGTGTGAGGGGGGGGAAAGAGTGTGAGGGGGGGGAAAGAGTGTGAGGGGGGGGAAAGAGTGTGAGGGGGGGGAAAGAGTGTGAGGGGGGGAAAGAGTGTGAGGGGTGAAAGAGTGTGGGGGGGAAAGCGTGTGGGGGGGGAAAGCGTGTGAGGGAGGGGAAAGAGTGTGAGGGAGGGGAAAGAGTGTGAGGGGGGGAAAGAGTGTGAGGGGGGGGAAAGAGTGTGAGGGGGGGAAAGAGTGTGAGGGGGGGAAAGAGTGTGAGGGGGGGAAAGAGTGTGAGGGGGGGAAAGAGTGTGGGGGAGACGGGGTATTTTGAGGGGGGAAAGAGTGTGAGGGGGGGAAAGAGTGTGAGGGGGGGGAAAGAGTGTGAGGGGGGAAAGAGTGTGAGGGGGGAAAGAGTGTGAGGGGGGAAGAGTGTGAGGGGGGGGAAGAGTGTGAGGGGGGGGAAGAGTGTGAGGGGGGGAAAGAGTGTGAGGGGGGGAAAGAGTGTGAGGGGGGGGGAAAGAGTGTGGGGGGGGGAAAGAGTGTGGGGGGGGGAAAGAGTGTGAGGGGGGGGGGGAAGAGTGTGGGGGGGGGGGAAGAGTGTGAGGGGGGGGAAAGAGTGTGAGGGGGGGGAAAGAGTGTGAGGGGGGGGAAAGAGTGTGAGGGGGGGGAAAGAGTGTGAGGGGGGAAAGAGTGTGAGGGGGGAAAGAGTGTGAGGGGGGGAAAGAGTGTGAGGGGGGAAAGAGTGTGAGGGGGGAAAGAGTGTGAGGGGGGGGAAAGAGTGTGAGGGGGGGAAAGAGTGTGAGGGGGGGGAAAGAGTGTGAGGGGGGGGAAAGATTGTGAGGGGGGGAAAGATTGTGAGGGGGGAAAGAGTGTGAGGGGGGAAAGAGTGTGAGGGGGGGAAAGAGTGTGAGGGGGGAAAGAGTGTGAGGGGGGAAAGAGTGTGGGGGGGGAAAGAGTGTGGGGGGGGAAAGAGTGTGGGGGGGGAAAGAGTGTGGGGGGGGAAGTGTGTGGGGGGGGAAAGCGTGTGAGGGAGGGGAAAGAGTGTGAGGGGGGGAAAGAGTGTGAGGGGGGGGGAAAGAGTGTGAGTGGGGGGAAAGAGTGTGAGTGGGGGGAAAGAGTGTGAGGGGGGGGAAAGAGTGTGAGGGGGGGGAAAGAGTGTGGGGGAGACGGGGTATTTTGAGGGGGGAAAGAGTGTGAGGGGGGGAAAGAGTGTGAGGGGGGGAAAGAGTGTGAGGGGGGGAAAGAGTGTGAGGGGGAAGAGTGTGAGGGGGAAGAGTGTGAGGGGGGAAGAGTGTGAGGGGGGAAAGAGTGTGAGGGGGGAAAGAGTGTGAGGGGGGAAAGAGTGTGAGGGGGGGAAGAGTGTGAGGGGGGGGAAGAGTGTGAGGGGGGAAAGAGTGTGAGGGGGGGAAAGAGTGTGAGGGGGGGGGAAAGAGTGTGAGGGGGGAAAGAGTGTGAGGGGGGGAAAGAGTGTGAGGAGGGGAAAGAGTGTGGGGGGGGAAAGAGTGTGGGGGGGGGGAAGAGTGAGGGGGGGGAAGAGTGTGAGGGGGGGGAAAGAGTGTGAGGGGGGGGAAAGAGTGTGAGGGGGGGAAAGAGTGTGAGGGGGGAAAGAGTGTGGGGGGAGGGGGAAGCGTGTGAGGGGGGGAAGCGTGTGAGGGGGGGGAAGCATGTGAGGGGGGGAAGCGTGTGAGGTGGGGGAAGCGTGTGAGGGGGGGGAAGCGTGTGAGGGGAGGGAAGCGTGTGAGGGGGGGAAGCGTGTGAGGGGGGGAAGCGTGTGAGGGGGGGAAGCGTGTGAGGGGGGGAAGCGTGTAAGGGGGAGAAAGCGTGTAAGGGGGGATAGAGTGAGGGGGGATAGTGTGAGAGGGGGGGATAGTGTGAGAGGGGGGGGATAGAGTGTGAGGGAGGGGAAAGACAGAGGGGGAGGGGAAAGACAGGGGGAGGGGAAAGACAAAGGGGGAGAGAGTGTGTGAGGGGGGTTCCCCAGAATGTCCCAATTATTGGGGTTCTTAACCAAAAAAAAGGTTGAAAACAACTAGCCTAGTATAAATGCTTTTAATTTAAAGAGTAAATTGAACCCCCCCCCCCTTTAAAAAAAAAAATATATATAAAAAAAATTACCACTACTATAGGGATTTCCAAAGCAAAACTGTGTAGTCTCCAGGTTCCGTCATATGGACGATCAAAGAAAGAATGTCTGTTGGCAACTGTTGGTGAATTGAAAACACATCCATGATGCCGATTAGCTCACCAATCAGAATCCATTTTATCTTTTTCTGGGGGGCTTTGAACGTGAAAATGTTAAATGATGCCCGAGCTGGTATTATTTACCAGTGTACAACAGCAGGACAATAGAAAGCAACTGGATCATCTTCTGTAGATCTTTTTGTAAATGATCTAAACATTTTTAATGTAAGCGTGCTTTTTGTATACCTCATATTTTGATGTCACAGTAGAACATGCAATATGATCCTGCTATAGAGGACATGAAATCTGTTGTCAGAAGTGGTAATTCAGGAAGCTTATCAGGAAGTGCAACTAGTAAAAATTAATTCTATTGGATGTTAAGTAAATACATAAAAACAGCCTCACCTCATTAAAATGAACATCCTGCATTCCAACATCCTCCATCATAGAAGCCTCCTCATCAATATTTGGAGTGATCACTCTGAATGTGGAGCATCCTTGTTTGAACATTCCTAGAATATAATGGAAGACAACAATTGAAAAGCTGAGCCATGATGTGCCCCACTCCTTACGCTGGCAGGTTTACTCTTTAATGCAATACATAAAGGGATATATTGTCACCTCTGAGATCAAATACATAGGATTCCTAGATTTCTTCTTTATACCAATAATGCATTTGTAGAGTAGGGAGATTATAGCGTGAAGAGTTTAAGACCAGGCATCTTTACATTTGAAAGTGAGACAGTAATAAAGTCAGGTTATGAAGATATAATAAATACATAAATAGCCATAAAACAAACTTACTATTTCCTAAAGTTTCTTTTTGATCCAAGGAAAGGAATCGCATTCTGTTAAGAATCTAGTTTGCACATGGTATGGATCTTCTACTGCAGGGCTACTGCACCTCATTTTTAGAACAGGAACACGCATACATGGCCGTTTAATGAAATTAATAATAAATATGATGTGCTATATAATGATAAACCGTATGTATACATTTCCAGCTCATAAACCTGTAATTGTAGCACCAACACTTAGACTACTGACAGGTATTCTGTAAAATGTTGCTCAATTAGAAATCATGGTGACAACGAAGAGGGTAATTTTCCACAGTAGTGACAGTGTTTGGCACCTACTACACATAATGGCTACGGCCCCAGTGCAGGCGTCGCACGCACGACGGGGTGCCTGGCGGCACTCTGAGTGATCTGAAGGACTTCAGATCACTCGTGACGGGGAAGCGCGGCAGTGGCGTGGCCATGAAGTCGCGCGGCTGGTTCACCCCCATTGGCTGAATCGCCACCGTAACGTGGCCATTGCTCGGCCACCGCGCCAAAAGACAGAAATGTTTTCTTTTGGCAAAGGTGGTTGTGCATTGCGCTTTCTGCAGGCGCGGCGGCAGTGACTGGGGCCGGCCCCATAGAGGGCCGTATCTTGTTTGCACCACGGAAGCCATAGCGTGCGCAGCCGCGAGCAGTGGGGACGAAGGCCGAACAGCTCAACAACTGTGGCTATGGGTGGCAGGCTATAATAAGGGTAAGTCTCCTAGAAGTTACAAATGTGTAAACAAAAGAAACATTGCTTTAAATAGCATTTTATGTTTAGTAATTCTGCAGTAACAATTAAGTGTAAACATAGTTCAACTATCAATGTTTCATAATCTACCAGAAGACAAGTATTTCTTTGACAACACATATATGGTAATAAGTATAACGTTTAAATACTTCAATAATAATAGTAATTATACTTATTGCCGTATATGTTCTGTCAATTGGATGTAGCATTGGGCACCCCTGTATTTTGTTGTATACATTTGCCATGCTCAGTAGCACTCTTTTTGGCATAAATATATATTCATGATGTGGTGGGTGTAGGAGTTTGAGCTAGCTGTGAATGTGTGTGTGTGTTAATCAATTTCTGACTGGTAACAGTTAAATGGAGGAAGGTGGCTCCTCCCCCCAGAGCTCACCCCTCCCCACCTTTTTAACTTGGGAAGTTCTGGCATTTTGCTGAATGGACAGGACTCACTGTAGTTGCTTCCCCTCATACAGAGGTAAAAGGAAAGGTTCACAGTGTAGTGTAGGACCTGCATTTTTGGTTATACCTTGACGTTTGGTATGCAGGTTTACGACGCTTTGGCCAAAGGGTTTAACTAAATAACCAAGTAATTACTATTACAACTGGATGGTTCTCAGCATGTTTTTAGCAGGACAATACAATAATAGTTTTTTCTTGTATAGCGCTGACCATGTACGCAGTGCTGTACATCGAAATTTTGCAGGCACGAGTCACTGCACTGGTGAGCTTACAATCTATTTTTTCGTGCCTGAGGCAAAGGGACACCAAGTGACTTGCCCAAGGTCACAAGGAGATGACGGGATTTGAGCCAGGGTCCTCTGCTTCACAGCCGTTACTCACTGAGCCACTCCTTAAGCCCCTTGTAAAAGGATGGGCAAAGTCTGGTCAATTCTTTTGCCCTCTCAACATTGATGAAACCTGCAGTGCTGCTTTAAGCATCTCATGCCAACTGCAAATCCTCAAACGATCAGTCAATATAGACGACACAGCTTGAATACCACTATACTTATAGTGCAAGACACTAAAATAGGATGCAATCTTTTGCAAATGTTATTGCCTATACTTCTCATTGTGGCTGGAAGCACACAAATCTTTTAAGTAACGAACACTAAAAAAATATTCGGAGAAAGACGTGGAAATAAGCATTACTGATATTATACATACCTTTTCGTGTGAGGTATTCTGCTACTAGCGCTGCCACATGAACATAGCACATTGCTGCCTAAAATACATTGGAAGAGAGATAACGATGTATTGGTCAGATAAAACTTGTGTTCCACTTATAGGCGGAGCAGAAGAAATGCATATGGAAACTCAAGCCCATTTTCAACCTAGCTGCCATAAATAACCCTTCCTGAAGAAGCCCTTTTATTCCCTGTAAAGCTCCCTGTAGGAAGTTGTGCAAAGCGAAAGACACCAGGGATATGGGGGGAGATGGGGGAGATGTGGAAGATAGGGGAGTAAGTCAAAATGTTTTTGAAGAGGTGGGAAAATAAAATTCAGGCTGATGCCCAACAATGAATACCAAATGACCCAGAGATGATGATTTGCTACTTCAGTTTCTGAATCGTTTCCCTAATTTCTTTTAGCTTTTTTGTTTTTTGTGAAGACCCTAATAATTCAATGAAACAATATTACTTTAAAAATAGAAGTTTTGGCCTATTCTTAGAGTTAAATATTAATATGGGATCTGTGATAGACTAATGCCACAGCTGGAATGCAATGCATTGTGTTTTTTTTTTTTTACAGCAGTGATGAGGTTAGCAAATAAAACAATGTTTCTGAGAGAATGATATCCAAAAATTAAGAAAAATGTTACCTTATGAGAAATCCTTTACATGTGTAAAAAATAAATAAAAAAAGTAAAAGGCAACAACTGAAACTCACAATTCTGTTCTTGTCAAATGAGGAAATGTGTAGACAAAGTTATGTGAGGTTGCTTTATGTCAAACTCAAGTTGGGAAATATTTCCCTTTACCTCTGACAGATCCCCATGCTTAACATGAATTCTTGCCATGCTGTCCAGCCAGGTCTTCCTCAGCTCGGGTGTGCTGGCGTATGACTTTGCTAAGCTGTACTGCAGGTCCACCAGCATCTCAGGGTCGTTCTCATGCTCCTTCATTTGCGCCGTGGCCATCAAGACAGTACGGATCCTTTTTGTCAAATCCTTCACATCAGAGGAGAAGGATGTATGCTGTAACAGACACACAAATAAAGGTCAGGCGGTCATATAGGGTATGTACCAAACTACTCTTGGAAGACACGGTAAGTGTCTAGAGCAAAGTGAATGACCATTGTTGGAGAATCACTGGCAGTTCTATGTGACTTAGGCTAGGTCAGTTTCTCTGTATCTCATCTCAGAGCTCATTAGATAGATGTGTGTTGTCTCTTCATTACTGTACCATGCAAACAGGCAGCACTCTACAAAAACAAGAATTGGTTTATGGCTATAAAACAAAAAGGTGGAAGCTCTCTATACAAACTTCATACGCTTGTTTTACATGACACCTTCAAAATATTTTGGTTTTGTACACTTTTTGCCACAAAAACCCGTCACACTAATGTTTATAGGGCAAAAAAAGGGAAAGGGAGTAAGCACTGGCCGCTCAATGTAGTGTTACTGCCATTGAGACCCTCTAATTCTTCTTCTTTTTGTGACTGATATTTAGAAGGACAGTTTAAATATCACTGTAGCACAGGAGCCAGAACAGGTATGTTATTAAAAGACATACAATACAGCTTCACAGATTACCCAATGCAAGAAATGATGGGGAAAGCAAGAATGACTTTGAAACGCATTGTGAGATTTACACTACGTTTGTTTCAGCTGGGACACACTGGTTTAGCAGGCGCCGTTGTATATTGTAGATCTATATTCTTTTCAGCCCAGGTCTACTGCAGTATGGGCGTGCGTTGGATACAAGGATTTTTATCCCACAAGTGGTGCTTTAAGAGTGTGCACGTGAAACCCAATATGGACAAAGGAGGAAAATACAGAGATCATTAGTGACGTTTACGAATTATACCAAATTTTGTGTAAGCTTTACAAAATTACTCTTTTTATGGCCTACTTTGCTGCAGTAGGACCAGGAATACTCTAATCTGCAACGGGTTATTTGCCCCAATGGCAGAAATGGGATTAATTAGCACACATCTAGCAGGTTCAAGGCCGAGAACTCACAATTCAGGGAAAGCTACAGAGAATACCCTGGAGTTAGAAAGTGGTATTCACAGAACTGTAGAGGTGCCAAATGTGTTGCACTGACCCACGTACAAAGTAGAAGGATATATTCCATACAGAAATATTTTTGGTAATTGTACAACATGGTAATGATTGTCCCATAATAATCTTGATTATGTAATCAAGCAGTAGTTGAGAAATTGTAATGCCATTTGCAATACCATTGTAAATCAGAAGAAAGTTCAGGCATGAAGTCCTGCATCGCTGAAATTTGATTTGTTCCTTACTGTAAGTATAAACAAAACTTTCCCTACGGAGATGACACAGAGAAGCTTCACAAGGCAATCACTTAAGACCTTGTTAAAGTATGTACTTTAGCTTAATGCAGCATATCGTTAATTCAACACTTAATCATTTTGTCAGGCAGGTAACCATGCTGCTAAAGTGCATTCAAGTATCCAGCAATCAGCACACATACCAATATGAAATCTTTTGACATCCTTCCCGTTCTACAGTACATAGCTCTGATTACCAAATATAGCTGAACCCAGTTATAACGAGGTGCTAGGGGTCCACATAATGCGATCGCGTCATAAGCGGATCACGCAAAAAAAATGGGTTCCGTGTCCGCCGAAGGGGGAGAGCTGGGATCACTTTCCCTGCTGTCCCAGTCCCAGCAGGACTTAACCGGCAACAGAAGCTGGCAGCTCTCTCCTCTCCCTGCCGTCAGCATCCAGCTAACTGAGAGGTATATGGGTGTGTCATGGTGGTGCCACAGGATCCGGGCAATGCTCCGGCGGAGGTTGTGGAGGAGGACGAGGAGCTGGTGCCGATGAGGAGCCCGGGGGACCAAGGGATGATCCAGTTGGTGGTGACAGTGCTAGTGGAGTAGGCCATGCTGGAGACTAAGCCGGGTAACCTCATTCCCACCCCTCCCACGTGGCGTCGTAACGTCACATGACCCCGCAGGGAAATTTGACGCAGGAGCCGAGGAGGTGGGTGGGAGGGGGGAGGCGCCGGCAGCAAGCGTAGGCAAAGGGGTATTAAGAAAGGTAGGAGATCTTCTAAATCGGGAGCCATGCTCAAACCACGTTAGAAGCGGATCCGCATTGTAGCGGATCGCGCTATAACAGGTTAAGCTGTACTGCACTGTACGTGTTGGCTTGATTTGCAGAGCATGTGCAAGCTTTTCTTTAAAACACAATAGTACAAATAACAAAAGTTTCTTACAGTTCTATCACAATGTTATCTGCTTAAGGCTTTGTGTGTTTCAGTGCCTTGATATAATTTTTACTTGTAAATGTTTTTATTTGTTTTTTTATGTGTGTTGAATTCAATCTCATTACAAAACACTGTAGATATATATTTAGTCCTTGTACCATAGGCCAGCAATGTATTACTATGCATCTAGCAGTGAAGGGGCCAATTGTTTTATTTATTATTTATTTATTTATAAAATGTTTGACCAGGAAGTAATACATTGAGTTACCTCTCGTTTTCAAGTATTTCCAAGGCATACAGTTATGATGACAAATAATACATGGTTACAATACATAAGTGAACAGGGTATACATTATATACAAGACATTGCATGCACAGTTAAAGATAATATATATTATAGGCATATCTAACAGTTACAGACCAGATTACAATGTGAGACAGCTTTAGTTTTGAAAGAACTTAGACTGGTGACGGCTGTGCGAGTCTCCAGTAGATTGTTCCAGTTTTTACAAGACTGTTACAAACAGTTGGGTCATCGCTCATACCAAGAATAATGGTCAAGTTTGACAATACATAGAAGAAGTTTTAACATACATGTGTTTTTTTCTTGCATATAAATAAACACAACAGCAGCTAATTCCTGCGTGTCTGACTATGGAGGAGCTGGTCACAAACCTTAATGAGCCGGTCACTGTTGGCACAGTTGTTAATGATAGAGAGCGACTGCTGGAACCTGGTGCCACCTATTCCAACCACGTCCGCTATCAGCTGGCTTACTGAAATAATAACCTGGAAAACATGAACAAAAATTATTTCGAGCAAGATACAAAACGCGGTTTTAGAAACCTCTTACTTACAGCTTTGACCCCATGTAACGAATACAAAATTGGTATCAATAAAATATCTGTCTGATTGTGTAAGCTGGTACCCAAAGCTTCTGTTGAAAAACTGATAATTGTGTGGCAGTGGATGGTGTCAAAGTAGAAACCCATAAGTACTGTATTTTGATCAATATGCCATTTTGTTGTATGCCCTTTTGACCAAAGGAAAATACCCTCTTAGCAACATCTGTCAAACTATATGGCTATAGTTTTGGTACCAAAGAATTTGAAGGCAACTATACCTCTTTTGCCCAAATTTAGAAATATTAATGTCGAAATGATTCAACGCAGTCGTTGACATCGCCAACAAGAATTGCATCAGTGAGATGTACAGTCTCAATCAATCAATGATAATTTATTGGCTACACCCAATGAAAAGCTTTGCTTAACCCAACAACACAGCCAATCAAACTATCGTAATGCACTCAAAGACAAACTTCATTCACCAACCAGCCAAAACTGACCAACACCTTAAAACTCTTTACCGTGAAGAATGTAAATAAATATGTAAATAAATATGCATTTTTTATTTCATTATAAGGGAATTTCCCACATAAACAGGGAGAAATGGCATGTATGCCACCAGAACATAAAATGGATTAATCTTATACGATAACATCTCTCCTTCCTCCATCTCCGCTCAGGACTTTGCTGACTATTTTAAGGAAAAGGTGGAATCCATACGGCAGAACATCCCCTCTGTTTCTTCCCCCCATCCTACACCCATCCTACACCTCTTCCTAACTCTCCTCCTTCCTTCTTGAGTCTTTTTCCACTGTCTCAGAGGAGGATGTGTCGCTGTTGATCTCCTCTTCTCCCTCTACCACTTGCCCTCTTGACCCCATTCCCTCCCATCTCCTAAAACCTCTAGCTCCTACTATAATCCCTACGCTTACACACATTTTTAACTCCTCCCTCTGCTCTGGAACCTTTCCATCCTCCTTCAAACATGCAACAGTCATACCATTACTCAAAAACAGCAAGCTTGACCCTACCTGTCTTTCTAACTATCGACCTGTCTCCCTCCTGCCTTTTGCCTCTAAACTACTTGAACGTCTTGTATTCTCTCGCTTGCTCCATTTTCTCAACACCTATTCTCTCCTAGACCCTCTACAATCTGGCTTCCGCACTGCTCACTCCACCGAAACAGCCCTCACTAAAATAACTGACGACCTCCATGCTGCCAAAGACAGAGGTCATTACACTCTGCTCATATTACTCGACCTCTCTGCAGCATTTGACACCGTGGACCACCCTCTTCTCCTCCACATTCTCCATACTCTAGGTATTCGGAACAAAGCTCTATCCTGGATCTCATCCTACCTCTCCCATCGTACTTTTAGTGTCTCTTCTGCTAACACCTCCTCCTCCTCTATTGATCTCTCTGTGGGGGTACCCCAGGGCTCTGTCCTGGGACCGCTTCTCTTTTCTCTGTACACACTCTCTCTAGGTGACCTAATAAAATCTTTTGGGTTTAATTATCACCTCTATGCCGACGACACACAAATATACTTTTCAACACCTGACCTTACACCTGCTGTACAAACTAAAGTTTCTGAATGTCTCTCTGCTATATCATCCTGGATGGCCCTCCGACGCCTTAAACTCAACATGGCTAAAACAGAGCTCCTCATACTTCCTCCCAAACCTGGCACTACTACCTCCTTCCACATTACTGTTGGAACTACAATCATTCACCCAGTAGCCCAAGCACGCTGCCTAGGGGTCACATTCGACTCCTCTCTCACATTCGCCCCTCACATTCAAAACATTTCTAAAACTTGTCGCTTTTTCCTCCGCAATATAACTAAGATACGCCCTTTCCTCTGTTGTTCGACTGCTAAAACTCTGACTCAGGCCCTCATTCTCTCCCGTCTTGATTACTGTAACCTCCTGCTGTCCGGCCTTCCTGCCTCTCACCTGTCTACCCTACAATCTATCCTAAATGCTGCTGCCAGAATCACTCTACTCTTTCCTAGATCTGTCTCAGCATCTCCCCTCATGAAATCCCTCTCCTGGCTTCCGATCAAATCCCGCATCTCACACTCCATTCTTCTCCTCACTTTTAAAGCTTTACATTCTTCTGCCCCTCCTTACATCTCATCCCTAATTTCTCATCCAGACTCTTGCGTTCTTCTCAAGGATGTCTTCTTTCTACCCCCTTTGTATCTAAAGCCCTCTCCCGCCTTAAACCTTTTTCACTGACTGCCCCACACCTCTGGAATGCCCTTCCCCTCAGTACCCGACTAGCACCCTCTCTATCCACCTTTAAGACCCACCTTAAGACCCACCTGCTTAAAGAAGCATATGAATAGCACTGTGGATATTCTAAACACGATACAGAATGCTTGGCCCCCTGCAGACGCACTTACCAGAACTCCCTCCTACTGTCTCTGTACGTTCTCCCTACCTACCAATTAGACTGTAAGCTCCTCGGGGCAGGGACTCCTCTTCCGAAATGTTACTTTTATGTCTAAAGCACTTATTCCCATGATCTGTTATTTATATTATCTGTTATTTATTTGATTACCACATGTATTACTACTGTGAAGCGCTATGTACACTAATGGCGCTATATAAATAAAGACATACAATACAATACAACTATTTTTGTAAGTTACTGAATTTATTATAAGAAATTTAGTAACTTACAAAAATAGCTTGACATGTTATCCTATCGTGCACAGACTGAATAATGCTAGCTAACCTCAATATTTGCACCTAGATTTACCAACCAAACGGGTGGATTATTGTGCCAGGACAGAGACATTAAGAGAGCTTCATTAAAATCCGGTAGGCTCCCAACTTTAGGAGGACATTTTTCAACTGCAGTTAACAAAAAAACAACCCATTAAATATTAACATTTTCTTTACCTGCAGATGTGTTCTGACAAAAGACTTCTTTCCAGTGTAGTCAAAGTTATTTCTCATTAAAAAGTAGAGCAGCTGGGAGGAATCCGTTCTAATGGAGCTTAGTTTGGAATTACAGCACTTGAGAATTTCATAACATAATGCAGCACACATATCTGCCCTTCCTTCATAAAATGTCGAGGGAAACTATAAACAAAAAGAGCAATATAGGAGTTAGCCATCATGGATTTTTAGTGCTGAGTAACGAAGTATTTCAGCCTTTTCATCTTACTCTGTTTACATTTTTGTTGAGATTAAATGGAGATTAAAAATAACAAAAATACAATCTATATTCACATACAATTAGTAATACAAAGAAAGCAACATGGTATAAATATGTTGAATAAATTGGTATAATACTAGCATCTGTGTTACACAATTACCTTGTTAATTTAACTCTCTTCTTACAGTACCAAGTCAGGTGGCGATTATAATGCGGCTTTTAGGCAACCGTTTAGGATAAAATCCAAGATGCTATTACAAAGTTACTGTGGCCTTGATTCCACTGTTAATAATGATTAGGATTGCCGCAGTTATGTTTTTCCAACACAGTTATGAATGACTTGCAAATGCTTTGAGCTGAATGGTATCTCCCGCTTGACCGCTATGTGCTTTGTTTTTTTGTTTTTTGAATCTCTGCTCTTGGCCGGGCGGGGAAAGACGCACACTGAACAAACAGTGCAGGGAGAAAAACTAACGCTTGCAGGGGAGGTGTCATGTAATTACCAGGCAGTGTCCCAACTTTAGCATTTTAATAGTTTAGTACAGTAACATCTATCGGAAAAGGTAACCATTACACTCAAGTAGAAATCTATTATATCTTTATGACTGATTACATTACAGTAATTTTAAGTTAAGGTATTTCACGTCAAGGCACTAAAATACAGGACACTTATCCATCCCAACAGACATTTCAGGGAATTGTTTCTTGAGAACATTATTAGGGTTGCCAATCATGCATTACATAATCCCTATAGAGTTGTCCTACTTGTTTGTGATGAGGACAGTTCTACCTTTAGAACAAACGACAACATTATACAGGGTACATTACTTTCTATTTTGGAATTGAGATAGACCATATTCTGCATTGCAATACTTCCAAATTATTCCAGCTTTCATATCGCTTTCATACCTCCCTCTCTCCCTCTCCTCTCCCCCGACACACCAAGAACTGAACCGGTTTTCAGAGTTGCCAACAGATAAATTCCCCAGTAGCCTAATTATGTCAGGATCACAACTGTCCCCAACTGTTGCAGATCTTTTACTTGTCATTACTGAGCAGTATATTTCTAAGAAGATTAAAACGGTTCAGGCTATGTCAGAGTAAGAAATTTGTTTGAGTTTAGTACGCGTTTCTTTGATCAGTTGTCACAGTAAAATTAACAGGAAACACAAGGAACTGGATACAGTGTTTGCCCTGCAGTATAATAAAATATTACGGAGTGGCTGGGCGGATCACAGCGGACATGAAATACAGGGACTGGCTACACTGGCGACACACTTTATTCGAGCTCGGCTAGTCCCACGAATTCGGGTATACCCGGGTGTATTGAGGTTTGTGACTGTTTTCTGCCCGAGTGCATTGGGTTATTTTCCAGGCAGGGATTGAAGCATTTTATTCCCGCTGGCTGCAATACTGCACAGTATATATATATATATACTGCATTACAATTCATGAATTTATGCCATCTGGTAGACACGCGAAGCATTGCAGCCTATTAAATCCTAATCATTATCATTTAACAGATCAGCCGCCCATCAGCCAGGCATGAACCCAGGCTGGGAAGGCAAACGCAACGGGGCTTGTCAGAGGTGAGGAGTGGCACATTCCAGGTATCTGCCAGGTACATACCGGGTATTTGCTCGAATAAAGTGTGTCGGTGCAGTACATAGTCAGTTCATAGAGTTACATCTCGGGAATGGCAACCACACAATACAGATATGCCAGACTGGAGAATTTGGTTACACAGCTTGATCTCTGGTGTGGTTTTGATATACAAGAGTACTTAACCATAACAACGTTTGAGCTGGTATACAGCAAACATTTTGGAATAAATAAAACCATGTGTATCGCAGGTTATCGATGAAAGGATCAAGTATGAGAAAAATGTGAGTAAAATGTGAGCCAGGCATTAAGAAAGACAAATCAGTTGGTGTGTTTAGGTTTGATCTCTTTTGACGAATATCACTTTAGCTAATGGAAAATAAAAATACAATTTGTGAGCAAATGCACATTTCAGACAGGTCTGCAACCCTGCTTTTCACCATTATCTCCTAGTATATAATGGTTCCACTGCAGCCAGGGATTCTGGGAAATAACGTGCAAATGTGCACACGTGTCACCTTTCGCTTCATGTCCATTTTAACATTTCAGCTAATGCAATCAAATATAGAATAATATTAGATTTAGTTTCTTGTTGAGTACTAACCTTATAAATTAAAGACCTTAAAGCACCGAAGACATTTTTTAACGCCGTTTCAGATTGGTTTTTCTGAAGAAAGCACAGGTAAACATCGAATACCTTCTTCATCAATGGATTGTGCCCATGATCAGCAACAAGTTGGTTCTGAGAAAAGAAAAATACCAGTTTTTTTTTTTAAACCTGTTTCAACTAAGATAACTTCAACTGTAAATACATAATGAATATGATTTTTTTTTGTTTTGCTTTTACAGACTCTGAACTAGGCTATTTTCAGCTCTTGAAAACCACTGGTTACAAAAAAATAAAGAAATAAAAATAAAACGGCTCAGGCATCATACAAAAGAAAGCCCGACGACGGTATTTCTTCTTTGCTCGCTTTTATGAGGCTGAGCTAGCAGCCATACGGTTTCCTTAAGACAAAAAGCCATATTCAGGGCATTCATTGGCATGTATTTCAGCAATGAGGGTGTTCCCAGAACTGTAAATAGTTTTGTTAGGTATGAGGGAAGTCCTGGTTCGGATCACAAATGTAACCCGACTGATTTATTTGCTGTGGTTCTGCTTCGCAGTGGAACATGTATTTGGTTACATCTATATAACAAACAAAAAACACGTATTTATTATATAAATTTTAGTCCTGTATGAGATAAACCATTGAAGCAACAATGTACCTTAGTGGTATATTCCAAATGGTGTATACAGTGGCCCAACTTTAGGTATTCCAAGTACAGTATACAGAAGAACGTTAATGTTCCAGCTACTTCATTTTAATTCCCTGTGATGGTAGGGGCAGCGTGGTAAGGTATATATTTAAGGTTAAGCCGGCTTGTTGTCCTTACCAGTCAGGATGGCGATCCAGCTTACAGGGTTAACTGCCCATTTCAGAGCTGGAAAGTGTCTGCCAGCCCTGCTAATGTATAACCTTTAATGTATAACTATTTAATGTGTACCTGTGTTTTATCTGTGTGACTCATTGTATGCCTGGGCCTGCAGCTACAGCTAAGTGGTCAGCATAAAATGAGTCAGAGGGCTAACCTTTTTGTGGGACCACGGGCATTGCTTGTGGACAATGGTGAGGTGGGGGGAAGGTGAGCCCGTCTGCTGGTAAGAGTCCACACTTTGCTCGGAAGAGAGGCGTCTACCCGTGAGAGGTTTGAAGCTGAAATACGGAACCGAGGCCTAGGTCCTAGTCATGTCGGCTCGGTTCGCATTGGTCAATCCCAATTTTTCACACTCCCAAGCCTTGCCCCTGGTGGCTGTTCTTACGCAATGGCACCCCACACAACCCTTATTGGTCCGTTTAAGGTGCACCCTCCGGCTCCTGATTAGCTCAGGGGAAAAAAAAGGTCTCCCCACGGTTTTCCGGGTTTCCAAATGGAGGTTGGGAAATTATAGAAGCCTTTAAGGTGAATATGGGGACTTCAAGTCTGCGTATTACTTAACGAACGTAACAGTGTTACTTACATCCAGACCCTTATTTACTGTAGGTGTTTTACAGTGTCTGGGTGGCTGTAACGTCACAGTTAAGCATGATTTAACTGTGTTATTTCCAGGCATTATTTCCTTCATCTCTCCATTTCAGCAAAAGCCCCGATAGGAATAACACCAATACAGGAAGATAACACAACGCTAGGCTACAGTAACGTGATGTTACGCCTATATAAATGAAATGGAGTTCAGGCCGCTGTGTTTGCATATAATTAGCTTCGAGGATGTCATGTTAACTCAGGGAACAGAATATATGCACCTGTTTTAGGTAACATCACTTTATGAGACCTGATATAATGGAGCTTTTTGGATTTAGCCCCTCCCCCAGTATGTTGATTTTCTAACCATATGCCTAGCAATGTAGCTAAAAATATCTTTAAAAAGGGTTTATTTGGCCGTTTCTGTGGTGACCATACGTATATACAAGAACAAACAATTATTATTAATTTAGTATCAAGACAAAGGCATAACTGCGCTTTGATCTGTTGTATAAATATTTCTCATTAGGTCCAGGCCTAAGGCACCAAAATTTGGGGGCGGCAAAACTTCCGCCAAGATATAATGTTGCCGCACGGTCTGGCCTCTCGAACCTCATGGGGAGCTACTTGCCTACCGGTCGCCTCCTTTCTGCCGCCCTCCAGCTCCATTGGAATCTTGGTGTCAAATGACGCTGCAGACGCCACCACCGTGACGGCACCCGGTGTCTCGTTGCCATGGCAATGGGATGTCGCGATGTCCTAGGACGTCGCGTTTCCATGGCAACGCACCGCCGTACGACATCACGTTGGTGACGTCGGGATTCCAAAGGAGCAGTAGGGCGGCACCAGGGAGGCGGCCGACACAGGCAAGTGCCTAGGGGCGGGAAATTTGGAAATCCGCTGCTGCCGACACCTCATGATTAAGACAACATACAAACCTTAAAAGCCATTGTGAATAGTGATAAGGTGTCCAGGATTGTAAGGCATACTTCAGTAGCTATGTTTGCTTCAAGAATCGACTGGTGAAGAATATCCGCATCCGAATGACCATAGCCTAGAGAAATAGGGAAATTGTTAGAAAATCAGGACCTGACAGACAACTGATGGCACCAGCTCTTTGAAACCTGTCTGCAGAAAGAAATCAGTGTCAATTAAGGCGTTTTGAAAGGTAACACTGAAAGGCAAGAGGAAGGGCTCCTGCACTGTACAGCTGAAATAACGCTCCTCCCCTTTGGTTAGGGAAGCCAATGCTGCTTTGTGTTGTGTATCAGTTTTGCAGCAAAATGGTTTATTAAACTTAAATTAGTGCAATAAATGTACACAGTGTATTTATACAAAAAATAAAAACTTTCAATGCCCTTTACTTAAAAACCCTTCCTCTGTGAAAGGCTTTACAGGGAGTCCGTTACAAAATTATATTTAATGCTTTCAAACATTACATATATTTTTGGTTAATTAAAAGCTATTATAATAGGCATTTACGTTTATTTTAGAGAAGCCTGCTTTGATAGAACTAACCTATTGCTCACAATAACTACAATTGCAATGATGTGCCAAAGTTTTGTCTTCGACCAAATAAATAAAAGCTGGTGCTGTTAAAATAAGGAGACACAACACATCCACTATATTAACAGATAAATCAATCACTTTCACAACATGTAGGACCCATAGGCCTATTTCCCTACAGGGTGCTAAGATTTAGCACGCCATGGAAATAAACAGGCGTTAAGGCGTGATAAAGCTTAGTGCCTTTCTGTGAATCTGGGCCTTAAAATACCAGTCTCCCCTTTTCCCCTCTTTAGATTTATGTTTTCAGTATGATAACAAGAGCTTGGAAAAACAGAAAGAAATATTAAGCCTGAGAGCATGGATAGATACGTGTTATTTCACAAGGTTGCAAGCATTGTGTTAGGAGTAAATATTGATATTGAGAACAATTGGAATTTCAAATTACTTGTTCTGGAGAAAAAAAATAAAAAAAATCGACCTCAACCAGTTTGAGGGTTTACCAAAATGCTTATTATTCATGGAGTACTATTACCTTTGAGCCAGTGTACTGTAGATACTGTACGTGCAGTCTCGGAAATGTCAATTTAGATCGCACCCCAGTGACACCGTTATACATAAACTAGTCATTAGTGACAAGTAAAAAAATAAAACACATGGTTTGTCACCGCAGATTTGTGTTCTCATCAGCTAATGATCATTTACATGGGGCTGTAAAGCTGCTTGAATGAAAGACTTGGAATATCTGCTACAACAAAATCGCATAGGTGGAAGCAGTATAAATACTATATTAAAACAGCAAAGAATGTTTCTAGGATGCTTAGAACATACACATTCTATATATTCTACAGTACTTCAATTCCTAAGAATATGCATACCTGGATCTGGATATTAATAATAATTTTATTTTTATTTTGTTTACAATGCCATCAATAGTATTTATCATGTCATGATCAAATACCACTCGCCAGACACCTGTTTCAGGGTGCACAGGTGCCCATGCTCATAGGTATATTAAAGAACGAAGATGCTGCATTAAAAATACTATAGGCGATTGGAACTTGTAATCTTTAATTAATTAGTTTAGTCCCTGCTTGCTTCTCATTCTTGTTATGAAGAGAAGATTTACCTCCAAACCCGAGGCAGAGCGCACCTGTATAATAAAGAATAGTGAGCTCATCTCCTACACATGCATAGTGTAGAATAGGGTTCGGCAATGTATACTGGTTTGATAATACATTGATACACATTAGGACCTGGTTTGATAATACAGTGGAAATAGAACATGACTATAAGGCAATGTCCAACTTTTTATTACCATAGTACAGTATTAATGTCTGTCCGGTCAATGCATCCATCCTGCTTTATTATTAATTGGTAGCTACTCGCTGCTTTAGGAGGAAGTGTGTGGTCGCGGCAGGGAGGAGGGGTTTTGCCATGCGGTGGAAAAGAGTGACAGAACAGCAGGTAAGGTAGGTCTCAGTCTACTCTCAATAGCTCCTTCATCCTCCCCGCTCCCTCAAAGACTAGAATTGGGTTAGCTGGCCTGGCAACCGCATATGTAATAATTTCTCAAGAGCCGTGGTGCAATTCTGGGGCAGAATATTTTTTTTACCATAGAGTACAGTATGTCTCAAAGAAACCATCCCATTGAAAGTATTAGAATATCTTTCCTGGATTCATCTGGTGCAGATTGTGTGCCCCAGAATGGCTTCACTTTTTCCCTTATACTGCAAGTAGGAAAAATGAAAGGTTACAGGGATGCCAACAGTGTAACGTCACAACGTGCCTCTGACACCAAACCCAACGCATTTTGCATAAAATACGCTTCATCAGGGGTATGGATAATGTTTATACTGAAGGATATATATATATATATATATATATATATATATATATATACACACACACACACAAATAGGCCACGCCTCCAACACAAAGTTAACCTTTTCTGAACACGTTGAGGTTGGCGTCAGAAGTACGTTATAACGTTGCACCGTTGGCATCCACAAAGTCGTTTACTATTGGAGAACTAAGTTTGCCCATAAGCCAGAGCGGGTTGAACTATTTCTTGATACAGAGACCCCTGTGATCTATCATTATTTAACACAGTCAGGACAGGGTTTTGTAGACTTGTTCATATAGGTTATGGTCATATATCCATCTTGTCAACAGGGCCACAGACTGCTTTCCTGGGACCCAAAACTAGTTTTCACCTCCACATCAAACACATGCCCCCTACCCCCTGCACACCCCATACATCACCCGCAACCCCTTGCACATCACCCCCCCCCCCATCACACACATCACACACATCATCCCCCCTGCACATCACACACAATACTCCCCTCCACACCATTGGTGCCGCGCAGTCAACCCACCGGATTTGCGGCGCGAGAGCGGGGCCTAAACGGGAGGCCACAACAGCAGCAGAGAGGCCTGCTGCAGGGGGAGGGAAGCTGGGGCCCCGGTGCAGCTCGGTGCCCGGCCAGAGGTCTAGCACTAGCCAAGACCCCAACAGCCTTCGGGCCCGGGACAATTGTCCCGGCTCTCCCCTCCCTGGAGGCGGCCCTGTTGGCCAAATAGAAGGAATGTAAGAAAAAGTGCTGATCAGTAAGTCTGAGAGGCTCATCAGCAATTTTTAGGTGGTCACTTTAGATTTCAGTGTTTTTTTTGCAATCAGCCTTTACAGATTCCAACATATTAGAATATACAAATAAAAAGCAATCATAATTTTAATGTTACAGTGACAAACGTGCATTGCCACTTTAAAGGGGCATAGTCTCTTGCAATTTTTTGTTTGTTTTAAGAAATGCAGCCGTTCTATACATTTAAGGCAGTGTAATTACCTAAGCTGCCGGTCGATCCGTTCTCCGGTGATCGACCTGCAAAGATTCTGCTCCCCAGCCCAGATTCACAATACGGCTGCCTATTTCAAAAGAGGACTTGCTGGGCTTGTCTAAACAGTGGCTATGGCAACCCAAGGAAGCTTAATACTTTAAAAAAAACTCATTAAATGGGGCATAAAGGAGTACAACAAAGTAAATGCAGCAAGTTTATTTAATACTACACAACGGATTTCTTTTTATATATAGGATATTTAGATATAGGATTTTGAAAAGAGTGCTGCTTAGCGTATTCCAAAACAGTTTATTATGACGATTGGTGTACAGGAGCATGAATGATCTAGAACAATTACCATACACGTACAGTATGTGGTAACTGGAAAATAGTTTACAAAATTAGATGCAACATTATTATTTTTTTTTGGGCAGAAGATCATTCAAATGATGTACTCTACCCACAGAGGTGATGGTCACGGTTGGCACTATTCCTAAACGTACAGTATTAGGAAAGTATGGCATTTGATTAACACCACTGTAACTTCAGTCATTTGAAAACCTAAATAACACAGCGAGTTGTTTTTAAAGGAACACATTGATGGGACCATGCTAAAAGCTGGCCAGTTATTGGCCCAGATCTGTGTGTGTTCTTACATTTTCTTAAAGAACCTTTTCAGTAATAAGCAATTGTGTGAAAATGACAGAGGATTGTTTGAAGCTTAAGCTGCGTATGAAAAGATGGTCTATTGTAATGGAATGCATTCAGCAGGAAGGTTGCACGAGATTGATTCCCTGTTAGAATAGAATTATAGCTAAATAGTTACAGTACACTGCAAGTAAAGCATCTACTGCCTTCGACAGATACATCTCGCCATTCTCAAACGAGAAATTACTACATGTACCCAGCAAAGGTGTTTAATTGCAAATCCCTCCAAAGCATCTCTCCATACCGATACACCCACTCCTCACACCAGTGTGCAAACGTTCGTAAGTATTTTAACATACTCCACAGTAATGATTCACATGCAAAGTGTGCAACCCTTAAAACAGTTGGTGTTATTTATTGTATCCAACACTAAATAAATTGCAGCAGAACGTCAGTGGTAATTAGTGTTGCATACCAGTAGTGCTCAACATAAGGCCCACCGAGTCTCACTTAACGGCCTGTGCCTTTTCCCTAGTTGTCCAGTGGATTTCTACACTGACTTAGTCATGACTTTGTGCTGCTTGGCGGTGCTCATGCCCCGCAGTTTTCATGCCCTGTAATCCAGTACATCTTCTCCAATCTACTGCAGGCTGTGGCTCCTCACCCAAATGGAGAACTGCACAAGAGATGTAGACAGGAACTACCTACTGTACTTCACCTTGCCAGCAACATTTAAATGAATATATTATATATATATCTGTACCGTGTTGGCCGAGCTTAATAATCAAAACCGAATAGACGATACCGTTCTGTGACTAATGAAATGCTTTTATTGTAACACCGCCGGAAGTGGTATCGTCTATTCGTTTTTGAATATATATATATATATATATATATATATATATATATATATATATATATAAATATAAATATAAATATATATATATATATATTAGTTAAGTTATGGTGAGTAAAAAATGATAAAAACCCTCCACAGTAAAGCAAATAGCAAATGGAAATATAACTGTATGCTCATTTGTACATATATATATGCAAATACAACTGCATGCTCATCTGCATGTCTTAGGCAGGTCTGCAACCACGCCTTCCCCCATCATCACCCAGCATACAGCACTTCCACTGCAGCAAGGGATTCTGGGAAATGACATGCAAATGAGCACACTGTCACTTTTTGCCTCAAAAACCATTTTTAACATGGTTCCCTATAGGCTTAAGCTTGCTGCATGGTCACAGCTTTGAGCACAGCCAGGGTTAAGGTGCATACCCAGAAAACCACCCACAGACAGCTGTTTCAACCTTGATGGGTCTCATCAGTGTGGGGTTGATTTTACTGGGAATGCAAGAGAGCCTATGGGATAGGCTAAACCATAATACTGAGTTAAGTTATGGTGAGTAAAAAAAGTGACAAAAACCCTCCACAGGAAAGCAAATATGCAAATATAGCTGTATGCTCATCTGCATGTCTCAGGCAGGTCTGCAACCCCGCCTTTCCCCATTATCACCCAGCATACAGCACTTCCACTGCAGCAAGGGATTCTGGGAAATGACATGCAAATGAGCACACAGTGTCACTTTTTGCCTCAAAAACCATTTTTAACATGGTTCCATATATTCCACAACAACTTAACCTTGGGGGCACTGATTTATTCTAAAAGGACCGAGAGAGATCACAGGATGGAACTGGCCAATCTAGGATGCTAGTTTATTGGCCAGTTCCATCCTGTGATCTCTCTCGGTCCTTTTAGAATAAATCAATCAGTGCCCCCAAGGTTAAGTTGTTGTGGCCTCTCTGGACTGGAGCAAGAAGCTTGCTGTGCCCGCAGTGTGACGCAGTCACGTGGTGCGGAAGACTGGTGGAGAGAACCAAACCCGGAAGTCCTGCGGTGGCTGACAGTGGAAAAACCGCCGGCGCAGCCTGACCCCCCTGCAGCAGCCACTACGCATACAGGTTACATCTCCCACAACGGACACAGACTAAGCTCTATTTCCATTGCCTGATTTCTGGGGCTTGATTGTAAGTTCCCACTGCACCCGTGTGCTTCCTGATGTTCATCAACTAAACCTTTTTTTTGCCATTTTCTACACCTGTGTGGCTATTCTTAATTTCAACCACTGTGTCATGTGTACAGCTTATTTTGCTCCATCCTCCCATCCCATGGGATTATAGCAGTGGCTATCTGTATACATCTGTCTTATCCACTGTGTATGTTCCCATTCCCAGTTGCATCATTTCCCTATCATACAGGATTGCACTATCATTTGTGTTATTGTTTTTTTCTCCTCATATGTTCATCCTGGTGTCTGCGCTCCCTGACTCCTGGACACTGCAACTATATAAGGATCTATAAGGAAGATCCACTGAAGGTCGAGCTGCAATCTGACACTGGCCGTATATTATTTTATCTTTATTATCCATTTCATATTCTGCATTTACGATACTGTATTATCTCCTCCCATCTGGAACACCCGCAGGACGCCTGGTGATTTCTGTGTTCTTGTATATGTTGGAGACATGTCTGGGAGTTCCAGTGTATGCGCATGTTTTCCAGGTTTGGTTAGTGTGTCATTATCCCTAATCGCAGTCCGGCCTCCAAAATAGCATCTGATTTTAAGATGCGGCTCTCTGACCATTTGTGTTTAGCCTCTTATGAGAAAGGTTGAGCACCACTGCAGTATACAAATGCATTTTTAAACATGCTGCTTAGGCAAAAGCTGTCACGACAAGCTGAACAGTATAAGCTGCTTAGGTGAAGGACATGCACTGTTAGGAATACTGAAATACAAATGTATGAGTTTTTAATTTATAAACTGGTGCATTTTTTAGGATGCTTTTCTATACTGGTGGCAGCTTCTTGTAAGGAAATAACTTGAGATTCCTGCAGTTCACTTAAAGAATCTCTGTAGTTGGAGCACACTCAGGGGTAGTTACAGTAGTAAGATAGCATCATGGCTGCTTCCCATGTAACACAATGCAGACCTACAACCTACAGTAGTTCTATTGAATAATACAACATGCAGGTGATTGCATTGACCTGTCATTACTACCATGAAGTGCTGCACTGCCCTTTTTTTGTTCTTAACATGAAAATCTATTATTTAGTAGGTATTTTACAATTTCTGTACTGAACTACTCAATTGCCACCTAAATAATTTCCTATTTTGTATATGTTTGATAATTTACATGTAAATCTGTTGTCTTAAAGATGCAAAATCATCATCCCTGAATTTGCCAATGAATGCTTTTAGATTAGGTTTACATTTAGTTAAACTTGACTTTACCTACTTCTGGAGGGGCTTGTTCATGACTTAAGGCGGTAAGAGCTATAGTAATATCAATGTCAATAAATTTGTTTCCCAATCCTTTACAGAGACATCGCAATGTTAGTCACGTAGAAAAAATAAAATAAAAATTGGCCAAGTATCTACTCGTCTACAAGATGAGTTTTAATCATTTGAAAATGTACAGCCCATAATATTTACATAGGTTAAATAGCTTGTTATGTTTGGGAGCAATGGATAATGACCTATTACTACAAAAAATAAATAAGGAAAAGCAAGGCAGCACAAATACACAAACTGTGGCTTTACTTAATGCAATATTTTAGGCCAACTTCAACCTGATTGAGTCTTACCATTGTCTACAGATATTCCAAGTATACTTGATATCTTTCTCACACTGAAAACACAGAAAAAGTCACTTCATTATTGAATGCTTTTTCATATACACGCAAAGTGAATCACGGACTTTACAATCTCACCTAGTGTCAAGCAGACTTCAAAGTTCTACCGGAAATCTAAAACGTGTGGAGGCATGGTTTGCTATAGCAGTGCTGTGCATTCAGTGGCATTGATCTTGATGCTCCTCAGACAAGCAGAATGGGGAATAGAAAGAAATCATGCAGATTTCCATGGGAATTCAGAAGTACTTGGGAAAACAAGATGCATGTGTAAACCGTTTGAGAAATAGGGGGTTGACACTAGTGCAAAAAGCATTGAAGCCTCTATTCAATATGATGTGAAGCCATCCTGGTCATCCTTGGGAAGATTAAAGACAAATTCAAATAAATGCAGCCTAAATCTTTCCAAACCAGGGGCAGACGGATTCACATCATACTGAATGGAGGTCTCAAAGATTTATTAAAGAAACAAATCTCAGTGGAAGCAGGGCATTTTCATTCA
This sequence comes from Ascaphus truei, assembly GCF_040206685.1. Lineage (NCBI taxonomy): Eukaryota > Metazoa > Chordata > Amphibia > Anura > Ascaphidae > Ascaphus > Ascaphus truei. The sequence continues at coordinate 271,647,525 of NC_134485.1, read as the reverse complement.
AGTAATATATTTGATGCATTAATATGAAACCAGTTTGGCATCAACAAAACTTGTGTGCATAAATAATGTAAAATATTTGCCAGCGAATTTAACAAAAAGGCTAAAGCCAATTGAGATTTCCAGTTATGTTTTGATGTGAATCCCATGAATACAAAGTACTGACAGCAATCACGCTGCACGTTTTGTCATCTGGTACCCGGTAGAACTCCTGTATGGGGAAGGAATAGCATTCATTGTGTTGTTCTCAGAACCCACAATGTGAAGACATCTCTATGCCCATGACGTTCGCTGGTGTGGTTGTGCTACCTGCCTGTGCTGAGGTGGTGCAGGAAGAGACTGCTGACTGCTTGGAATGTCACAGAACTTACTGTGGTTAAAAGTGAGAGAGTTATCCAGGCTGCTCAGCTGCTGCAATCTGGCATGCATCATCCCTGTTCTGTTACGGGAAACAGGTAATGTCTGAGACTTTCGATCATGAACTATGGGTCCCAACCCCTCCTGGTTCCTGCAAGATGGGTGAAATTGGACAGAGGCAAAAGTTAGACACGTCCCCACTGCAGAGAGGCAGGGACAGTTAGTAAAGCAGAAGAGGTGCAAACAACACTTGTAACAGAAAACCGCACTGTGCTCATTGTTTCCCAATGGTTTGCTCTATTTCAGCGAAAACGGAGCGCAAACGGATTTGAAAAGCAAAGTGCTAAACAAAATGTATTTAAAAGGAAATGAGTCGAGTAGATTAGCTTTGCTGTAGTTGTCTTTAGACTTTAAAGACACTAAATGTTCCAAAGACTTGTCAGTTTATCCAACTAGCTTCTACTGTGGGGTGGGCAACGCCAGTCCTCCAGGGCCACCAACAGGTCAGGTTTTAAGGGTATCCCTGCTTCAGTACAGGTGGCCCAATCAGTGGCTCACACAGCCACCTGTGCTCAAGCAGAGATATCCTGAAAACCTGACCTGGTGGTGGCCCTTGAGGACTGGAGTTGCCCACCCCCGTTCCAGTGTAATGTAACATCCCAGGGAGGTGTTTCAGCAAGTCAGAGCTAATGGGGAAATATGCGGTTTTCCTATGATATGGGTATTTTGTGCGCACACACTACATTTTGGAGACAAATTAGCAGCGCCATACACAGAGCACATGCAACAGAGGAAGGCAGCGAGGAAGGTAGCAAGGCAGCAGGTAGCAAGGCTGTTGAGCACCAGCAGTATCTTACCCAGGCAGGAAGGGAGAAGAGCCATACACTTTGTTAAACTTGCCAGCAATCAAGTGAAGGAAACAGAAAAAGTGACCCGTGTTAGCAATCAGCTTGGGCTGCCTTCCTAATGTGTACCACCACCACCAGCGCTGAAAAGTGAGGACCAGTGCAGGAAACACACACACATCCTTGAACTCCTAAAATTCCCGTGTTTTTTGGTTGTGTTTGTGTTATTCTGTGTGACATACATGTACATGCATTCGCCACAAATTTCTCATGCTTATAACAAGACACAAAATAGTCATCCGTAGGAGGCCATGTAGAAGATCAATAGTAAAATCATGCGCTTTTATAGACCTAAATGTTAATATTATTACATTAATCTAAGATCTTCAAGTGCCAATTAATAATAATAATAATAATAATAAAAAAAAAACAATATTCTTAATCACATGATGCTTAAGTAGTAACAAATACTGTGCACATTATTGCTGGCACTGAATGAGATCAAATTAAATGATATACAATTTTCCACAGTGCAAGATAATATATCTAAAGAACCACCACCATGGCTTGAATGGAATAAATGTATTGGTTTAGGGAAGACACTTCTATTACACTTTTTCTCTGTACTTGTGAAAAGAGCGCTGGGGGCAACGTTTTATATACAGTAGATATGCAAGTACGTAAAGAAATACATGTAGTGTAAACACTGGGGATCAAATACATCAGTTAATCAGGATACAGTGTAATTATAGGAGTAAAGTTGCAGACCTTAACTTGCTACTATATATCATTATCCTTATAACAAAATAATCACACATTTTTCCTCCCTTCTATGAAGACGATATTTATTTTAACCAACTCTTAATGAATTTGGAACGGCTGTTGTACACCCTCTGCTGACCATTATGTTGAACACAGGAGCAGCATTTAAGATTTCATTTTTAGCAATGGATAACAAACCAATTTAACAGAACCAAAGCAACAAGCAAGTTTAATACCATTCGAAGGAGTCAAATCAGAATATTTAGAAGTACTAGTAAAACTTTCCAAGTGATAAACAATGCAATATAATATGCCTGGCATTCTGCAAGGAGCAGCGCAAGTAAAATCTTGCTTAAAGATGCAAATCTCTGATACTTTGGAATAACATTTTGTACTATTGTCACCTGTCAATAAAACCTGTTACGCTTTAGTACTCCACATTGCTTAGATTTGTGGGAGGAGAGAACAAGGCAGGTGCCATTCCCTCCACAGAACAGAACTGTTTGGATTCAAAGGGGGTTATTCATTAAACTGCGATAGTGCCCATCGGGGAACGATCGCTCGGAAACGCCTATTGACTCCATCATCTATTTGACAGAAATGAAATCTTAGTACACAAATAACAAACATTAAAGAATAAGGGAGACAAGAAGGGAGATCATGACGGCAGCTAAATGTCACACTATACCTGGCTATGTACCGCTTCCCCATGTACTGGAACTGATGCAAGCAAACTCTGTGGAGAGCAAGGTGGGGATCAAACAAAAACCATGAACAGAACATGGAAGCAAAATGAGAAAACATTCATCTTTGTTGAAGGCAGAAAGTGAAAGGTTTTCGGTCTTGCATAACCCTCTAGATCAGGGGAGCGCAAACTTTTCTTGCTGACCCACCCCGGCTGTTCTCCGTTATCGCACCCCCCCTTACCTCGATGCAGCGTCAAATGATGCTGTGGGGTCGTGTGATGTCACGTTTCCATGGCAACCGCGATGTCACATGACCCGCTGCATTATTTGATGCCACGTTGCCATGTTCACGCGTCCTGAAGCCGGCTGGATCTCGGTAAGTTGAGGTTGCAGAGGCCTCGCACAGTCCCCCGTCATTTCATATAAATGCCTTGGGGGAGCGTGGGGCCAAAAAAATCTCACGCCCCAAGTTTGCAAAACGCTGCTCTCGATTGTAAGTTCTCATAAGCAGGGCTCTCAGTACCTCTTTGTATCTGTTTGTGCACACCTTTATGTAACTGTTTATGTTCTTGTAATATACATAACTCCGTACCCCATTGTACCGTGCTGCAGAATAGGTTGGCACTTGACAAATAAACGATAATAATAATAATAACTGTATGAAAATATGAATTGTGTCTGTCAGATGATCCTTCTGGAATGTGATTATAAGCTTGTGTGGGCCACAACATGACTTGTTAAAAGATAACTATTCATTATAAATCAGCAAAAATCTCATAACACTGATCTATGCCTGGACAGAAAACAAGCATTCACTCTAAAGATGTGTGAATGCTACAACAAATTAAAAATACCAAAATAAATCAAAACACTTGCTATATAGTATTTCTACTGTGTCCTTAATTCTATATACCTTATACTCATAATGTCATAATTTATGAGCAAAAAGACCCGCAAATAAAACCTGATGGGTAGAAATAAGCATACATACTCCGAAATAGTGAAGAAATCCATCAGCTCCGAAGTGGAGGCTTTGTTCCAATATGTAAATAAAGCATCTGAGAAAAGAAATTTACTAGAAGTTAAATATTAATAGTATTTCCAAATAGGAGCATTACAATAGTAGAATATATAATAAAGTAAATATATATAATATATTGATATTTTATTTGTATTTTAAGATTGTAACAATATGCGTTGTGCCCCTCAGTCTGTTGTGCAATAGAACTAAAAGATTCCAATATAAAAAGGGGCTTAAATGAGCTTACTGGGTATCTGTGTGTTTGCTAACTTTGTCCAGCTGGTCTCAGCTGTTTGGGAGGTTGGCCCCTCCCTCCCAGGTTTAAAGCTTGTCCCATCCCACTTTCCATATGCACAGGTCTTTGCATGCAGCTGATTGCAACAGATCTAATACAGAGTATTCTTCCTGGTATTGTCCAGGTAAATAAGAATTTCAATCAGATTTAGAACCATGCAGCTGATTATGACAGATCAATTATGATCATTCTTCCAAGTATTGTACAGGTTATTAAGAATTTTAATCAGTGTTAGGACCTGTGAATTATGGTCATGCTTTGGAAGGGCTCACAGGCTTACAATGCTGTTAAACTAAATGACCCTTTTATTCAAGAGATATATAGGTATTTCACTGTGTATTTTTGCACATTTTGAATAAATGACCCTTTTATTCAAGAGATATATAGGTATTTCACTGTGGATGTAGCACTGGGCTCTGTTTGTGTCGTTTGTAGAATATAAAAGGATACTTACCATCAGACATGCTTTTCAAAATATGGAGGAAACACATAAGTAGGCTTTTAATTTCTGCTTGATCCAATTTGTCACAGCGTACTAATGAGTTACCTAAAGAACCACCATGCTGATTCTGGGGGGAATAAAATAAACATCTTGATACTTCAATCCAGTTGCGAAAAGCAGAACTATTTAAGTGCACAGAGTAACCCAACCAGAAGATCTTAAAATGCAGCAACAAAACACACACACACACACACCTGTAATTTATTCAGGTCAATTGGGGAACACAAACACAAAGTGCAAGCACTAGAATACTGCCGTTTTACTATTCTATTTGGAGGAAACTTCTCCAAGCGAATAGATTAGATTTGTGTTTTTTTTTTCTATAGGAGAAACAGGAATATCTGGGATGAAAAGTACATTTATCAAACAGGATAACGCAGCTTAAAAGAAGCACTGCAAACACAACAACATAATAAAATCCAACTACAAAAATAGAAGTCTGTTTTGCCACTGAGCATCGGAGTACCACTAGGTCACATGCACAGCGAGAAAAAAATAATAAAAAGACAATAGTGCAAGAAGCTATTTGTAAACACTTAGGGGCCTATGCAGAGAGCAGCGCTATTTCGAAATTCGCCATTTTTTGGAGAAAATCGCGCAGAAAGCAGCAGAAAATGGCGAGTTCCGAAAAACGCGCCAATTTTTATTTTCTATTTGTAAAACTCGCCTCGCGGCTGGCGAGAACCTCAATCTCGCCAGTTTTAAAAATATCCGTATGCAGAGAGGCGCGAACGGCATCTAGCGGCTGTTCGCGCCAATAAAATGGTGCGATTGTCTCCTTTTTGCCTCGCCAGAAAAAACTGGCAAGAAGCTGCCGCTCGCGGCCATTGCAAAGGGAAAAAAAAGGCGCAAATTTGTTTTTACACGTTTCTGAAGCGCGCATCTCGCCAATTTAAACTCGCCACACGCATCCATGTTAAACATAGCAGAATTCGCACTTTTCTGCATATGGAGAATAAAACTCTCCAAAAAAGCTACTTTTTAATAAATTCGCCAATTTTAAAATTCGCTGCTCTCTGCATAGGCCCCTTATTTTAAAAGTAAAACTGCAAGTCAAATGTAGCAAATCTGTTGATTAGATTTGGATCACAAGGTAATTTCTTTTCAGATACAGTACCAAGTGGCATATCAACAAGCAGTTAATGTAATGGGTTGCGCTCTATCAGTTTCATGTTCTTGGAAGTTCTTCCAGTTTAGTTCTCTCTCCCTTTAAAAAGTTAACTTTTTCCTCCCACTTTATCCAAAAACGGATGCAGACTTGTGGCAAAACTCTAACACGCAACATAAGCAAAAGGCTGAACTACCGCAAACTCAAGAAATATAAAAACTCAAAATACTTCTTGCATCTGAGAAGAAACGGCAGCATGCAACATTTTCTCTGGTAGTACAGTGACTGTCAGGAGAGAGAAATCCACAGTAAACCGATTTCTCTTTGTAGAATGTGCACTTTCTGCTTCCTCTCCACTAGTGTGTATAGCGTATTCAGAATGCCTTCGGATAAGTTTCTCCTTCTGCACCATGAAGGCATGTTAAAGTCGAGGGGGGGAAATGTTAGAAACATACACATGCATGGGGGCCTTTCATCCACTGCATACCAGAACAAGGATGTTAGTCCTAAAAAGATGCTAAGAAATGGACTATTGCTGAAATTATACAATGAAGCAGCGGAGGATTGGTGGGAAAGCGGACCCAGGAAAAAAGCATCAACAACTCACTGGGTAAGTGAAAAAATAAAAAGTTTATTAAACTACATATTAAAAAAACATAGAACATACTGGGGAGCGCTTTCTCAAGGAGTATACTGGGGTCAGAACAGGTTAGTTATATAGCCCCTCCTTCTAAATCAGAAACATCTGATTATAATTAATCTGAGGAGGTGATAGAACCAATATTCTTTATAAAAGAGAAGCCTATTGGATCTTCTCTCTTGATACTATGCTCCCATAGGGGTTAAATTCCAAGTGGGATCTCAAATATATTCTTTGATCAGATTCTAACATCTAATATTATATTGATCTATCCCTTGACTGTGATATGAATCTGTTGTTCGAATCCCTTATCTCTTTGCAGTCCATATACCCAATTTATGTTAAGAAATCTTTATAAGATTATAGCTTGAATAGTACTTATCATGCCCTCAAGAACTGCTTGTTTCTATTGACTTATGAATTGATTTTGATTAAATATGTATGAGACAGATTCTGATTTAAGATATATACATCATATATCTGATTATGTCGTGTTCAAACCAACTACTGTTACCTATACCCAATTCCTTAATGATCTGGCTTAAACTCTAAAAGTTACTATATACAGTATATATATATACATATATATATACATATATATATATATATATATATATATATATATATATATATATATATATATATATATATATATATATATATATATATAAACACACACACACACACACACACACTTCTTACCAAATTATGTAATAACTTCTTATACATAATTTCAGTATCAGGTGCTTTCATACCAACTAATGCCTACTATGAATGTTTATACCAACTGATTATATCTAATTATATCTAATTTATCTAATTATAATCACGTTTCTGATTTAGAAGGAGGGGCTATATAACTAACTTGCATTCCGACCCCAGTATACTCCTTGAGAAAGCGCTCTTAGCGTGAAACGCGTGGGAGATTTCCGTTTTTGTCCCCAGTATGTTCTATGTTTTTTAAAATGTAGTTTAATAAACTGTATTTTTTCACTTACCCGATGAGTTGTTGATGCTTTTCTCCTGGGTCCGCTGTCAGACCGATCCTCCGCTGCTTCATTGTATCCCGTTTCCGATTTGGAGAGACGCGCAGCAGCTCTGCAGGTTTCGCTACACCGGATTCACATAGCCAGGCTGCACGGAGACGGTGCTTCACACGGAGCCGCCGTACTCCTCACCGTGACTTCAGAGATTGAGGAGGAACTTGTATATGGAACGGGGACTCAGAGGTAATTCATTTCTCCTCTGAAGTGCATACCCCTACTAGTCGTTCCACACGAGCTTCGAGGCCCATTCCTTTTAAACACTCTGGTAGTCTCTATCTCCAGACATCAACCGTTTAACATGTCCCTATTACACTATACACCTGCATTTCTATTGCTGCTGATCATACCCAGAATATACAACAATACACTCAAACAAAAACAGAAAGGCCAGCGCATCATACAACACAATACACTATACCACAGGACTTTGCCGGTCCCAGTATTTTTGTGCAGTTGCTTGAGCTACGAATGGCTGTTTAGGCTCACCTATTGCTGACATTAGTACTTTTTATTTTATTTATTAAACCAGACTTGTGTACGTTTACGCGCTAATCCTACTGTATATAACAAATCATTTCCTGTACGTGGAGATTTCCCATTTATATGCCGTCCTGCCTGTCTGCTTTTACAAAGATCTCAATTTTAGGGAAAAAGTTACTTTTGACAACATTTCACACTAATTACTTACAGAACATAAAAAAACCTGTAGTAAAATGTTAAACTTCAGAGCTAACTGTGGACTCATTGTATAGCTAAACACAAATCTACTTTGTGTACTAGATTATTGTAAATCACTTCCTTACAAACCTAGGTCTGAGAAAATGAGAATAGATTGTGTGATCAGGATATAGTCGTCCTGTGACTCTTGATAAAGGGGCGTGTTGCCAGAAATGTCAGGTCCCTTGACGTGCTTTTGTCAGGCTCCGAAGTAATTAGGATTATTTGGGGGGATTTGTTTTGAACTTTATTTTATTTTTTTTCACATGCTTGTGTGATTTTGTTCTTAGTGTGCTGGTGAGGGTTTTTTATGCTGTTTGTGGAGACTATGGGGTTATTCACCCTTAATTTATAGTGAGAGTTTTTTCAAATCTACAAATAAATGAGCATTTCCCCCATTTAGGTATGCACATGCTATTAAAAAAATCTATGAAGAGTATTATTACTTGAGATATTTATCTAAAATGTTCTTCAATTTAATCTGTGAAACTGCCTAGATCAGTAGTTTTGAAAATTTTAAGAACTACAGAATCAAATGTATCGTGTGTTTGCAGAACCCCAAGCAACATATCCAATGTATATACAATATTATTGCAATAGTAAGACATATATACATTTTTTATAAACTAACAGCTTTGTGTCCAATACATAAAAAAGTTTTTATAATATTTAACAACTTTTTTTTTTTGCGTAAGCAAACAAAAAAATTAAATCTCCCCGCCCCATTATCAATATTTCTGGGACCCACACACCATGTCTATTCACGTTAAAAATAAATTAGAATAAAATTAATGGTGGTTTAAATCTTTAGTAACAAAAGTTGAATGTATGTTAAAAGACTACCCCCAAAATGCTGATGACAACCTTATGGGAGAAATAAATCAGTTCCATCTTTAGATCAAGAAAAATTATCCAGAAAATTAACGTTTTTGTCATCAAGACCTGTATAATGCCATCGACCAGGACAAGAGATTCACCTGGCCTTCCCCAACACTGAACCAATATTGCATCTATTCTTAAGTTTGATGATAACCAATTGCTCAGGAGAAAGGTATTTTTCGAGGCTAAACAGGATAAAAATTGAGCTACGAATGACCACGCGGCAAGAAACGCTTTCTGCACAGAAAATGAAAAGCTCCGTACCTTATCTGATATCATCGATACATTTTAGTCAGGTTTTTGTTTTTTAATAGAAAATGTATAATCAAATTATTTTCTGTCATGAAAAAGTCTGCCCATGTAATTATTCAAATAAAAAGATCTTTAATTATCATTCTACAATATATATATATATATATATATATATATACATGTAAAGGTATCAGTACCGTGTTAGCCGAGCTTCAATAATCAAAAAATAAATAGATGATACCGTTCTGTGGCTAAAAATAAATAAATATATTTTATAGATATATATTTTATAGATATCTATATATTTTTTTTTTTACATAGGCGCTTTATCCTTATCATAGCTTAGGGCCTGGTGATGTCAATCTGGCACTGGTCATCACTGATGCATTAAACAGGCAAATGTCTAATTATGTAAAGTAAAGATGAATACATCAAATTAAAGGTGTACCTTATCAAGGGAACTGCTTTTGTCACAGTTTCTTTCTGGAAGACTGTTTCCGGAATCGGTGCTAATGAGGGATCCTCTTGAGTCTGCATTTCTTACACTGTTTATGTTGGGAGTAGATGAGGTATGTGGGGAAGCTTGAGAAGAAAATAAAAATAGTATTATTCAGCTTCTCTCGCATTTAAAAGCTCTCACTTCCGGTACAGTGGCATTTTAATTTCAACACGCTCTAGCCCGCATTGCTAACTCACCTGTGCCAGAGATCACACCAAAAAGATCTTTATGGAGGCTGTTATCCAACGTGTTTCCTGGTTTCTGAGGGGTTACCAGAGTGTTTCCAGTTGGTACATTTATAGGAGTTTCATCTTTTGCATTCTAAAAAATAGATACATAAAATAAACCTAGTCATTAAAAGACCACAGGAAACTGCTCAAAATATTGTGAACGGACTGCTCAGCACCATTAATATAATGGTTTTTATGCACACCATTCCCCTACTTACATTATGAGTCACAGGAAATGGCGACGTCTCCTTCACATTAATTCTCTGCACATTCTCTATCAGAAGCCCAAACAATGGAAGGTAGAGAGTGGCTATTCGCGCCTGCTGACTCTAAAACAAAGAGACAATGAGCTCTACTGGACATAAGTTTTTCTCGTTCATCCCTAAAAGTGAAAAGATGTCACCATAGCTCTCCTGTCTTTTTCACTACCTGTAAGAGTAGCATGCTTACCATTGGAGTGATCAGTCTTAATGGATTAAGTAATTTTACTTCAGTCAAAGCATTGTAAAGCATGTAGGATTATGAAGCATATAGATTCAGGTTAAAATTAGATGGCTATACTTGTAAAACTGAAAATATAGCAGGTATTACTGAGTTCACCAGGTTATACCAAAATGATACCAGTTTACAAGACATTAAATTAGCCAATTAAATTTCGTTTAGAACAACAAACAGCTACTCAGAAGTCCTACAGTATTTCCCACATATCAGGCCAACATGAGATGGGATATGCATGGTTGTGTCTGTAGGTGATGTTTTGACATGTATTTGATTCATGATGGCCGATTTAAAACTAGCATTTATTATGCAGAAGTTGAAACATTTGTAATAGATTCAGCAACAAATACGAGGACAATACTGAAGTAACCTGTGCGGTGACCTTTCTGCCATAGTGTGCCACATACTGATCCAACAATACCAATGAGAGCCTGTTATATCATGTAACATGTTGTACTATCATTGTGGCTATTGGGCTACATCTGTATCTGCATGTATGTGGAGTTCATTACGTAACTGACATTTAGTTACGCATATTCCTTCAGCCTTAATGTAAAAAAATGTTTGGCCTGGTAGTATATTGACTGTTTTTAATCAGTCTGTCAGACTCGCTCCGTGGCTGCATTTCCTTTGTGGATTTCCCCCCAAACAACTACGAATTGCAACATTGTAGTCGAGTTTAAAAAAAAAAATCTAACTTGGCGAGATACAGTACGCCTTGAATAAAGTAAAAAGACTTGTGTATATATTTACTGGTGCGTCAAACCTCCTCGGCAACTTAAACCCGGCGGCACTCACTCCTAATGAAAACAATATCCCATAACACATACACATACATATATATTACACACATGCACACCTGTCCATTTTATTAGTCCCAGTGTCCGATGTAGAAGCCACTTAGGCCAATATTATTGCCAGCACTGCATGGCTCTCTATGTGCCTCACAGACTGCCACTCCCTAGCTGTGTGTGTCTCAAGATGGCAGTTGGACTCGCTTGGTCTCTCAAACTGACACTGGTTGAAACATTTTATCTGGTTTTCTTCTTATCAGTTACAGATGGTGCTCAATATGTTTTAAACTATATGTGCTTTTCTGAAAAATAATAAAAGGTTATATTTTCATTTATCAGTGGAATACAATTAAGAGGGAACCTTTTCCTTTCGTGGTATTGTACACAGTACGCATATATTTGTAGCAGTGGCTACCTAAACATTTAACTTAACCCTTTGGGTGCCGTTTGACGTAGCTACTGTACTACACCATGGTGCCTGACGCTCCAGGGGCCCAATGTAGTAAAGCTTGGTTTTGTAAGCGAGATTGTGTTCCCCAACGCGATCTGTCAGGAAGAGGAACGGAAGATCCCAAAATCCCAAGAGGCATTGACCGCTGGGGCTGCGGCTCCTCCGGCACGCCAAGGTTTAAATAAACCCCAAGCTTGGGCATCTGCCGATAGCTAAAGCCTGGCTACTTACCCAAACAGACATGGTCAGATAATATAAGGTTTTCATATTTCCAAATCTGTCAACTACTTGCTGTTGGGCACCCAACACTTCACTTTGCAGCTGTTACCCAGCATTGAAAGAGTTACTACTATGTTCACTGCCTATTTCTCCTCTCCACAGGCCACCGATTCTGAACCTTTGTTATATTTGTTTTTGTTATTTGTATGGCAAGATGTTAAGATGCTGGCTCAACATTCATTCTGTAATATTATCCCTAAGTGTATTTACTCAGTGATATCTCTATTGTATCATTCGTCAGTTCTCCTTCATTGATCTATGAAGCCAGTACACTGGAAATATGATCGGATGCTTTATCAACTGAAACAAATAGCGCCAGAAATTAATGTGGCTAGACGAAAAAAAGTCATTAATTTTTCATGCAACGGGAAGACAACCAACTTGATGAAGGTTTTCTTTCGTACAGCCCAAATGTGTGTATAATGGTTTGCAGCGTATGAATGTCAGTTTCCAAATACAGGATGTGAGGCTTAATGTACAAGTTCAGCACAAAAACAAAGGGTTATAATTGTTACCTTCAGATTCCTGAACTATTTCATATTAATTCTCCGTTCGTATTTCATCAACAGCTTTGGTACTGTATGCACAATGTAAACCGGAGCTTAAATGTGATGTATACTAATTAATTGACCCGTAAGTAATGCACCGACAGGCCTAACAAAGGGATTTTTTTAAAGATCAACAACAAATTGAAACACTACTAGGTTATTGGTCTTTAACCAGTTAATATGCTGCCAGTGACAAGAAAGATAAACACCACCGCACGGCACAGGATACAGTGACAATACGGGCAAAGGACTCTAAAATCAACTGCATTGAGCAAGTTCTGGCACAAACAAATGAGATGCTTAGCTTTTAAAGCAGGGACTGAATAATTGTATTCTCATATAGAGCACACAACGTAGAGTATAAAGGAGTAAGAATTAGTGATGTACTGAGTACCCGGAAATTACCCTGTGCTTTTTCAGCCACATGGACATTACCCGGACCCGGTAACTGAGAAGTGGGCCCGGCGCGGAGTAACATCAGAGTAGCTGAAAATACATCATCACTTACCTGCAGCCAGCGTCGGGAAGGTGAGGAAGACCCGTGAGGAAGACCGCGGTGACATCTAGGTACAGCAGCAGAGGTCCTGTGGCTGTGGCAGCTTCAGAAGTCTGTGTTCAGCCGGCGGGAGCAGCAGGAATCCATTGCACAGCAGATACCAGTGTGAGCTGAGGAACCATGTGGCCGGAGCAGGAGCGTTCCTATTGGACAGCCGGCTGAATACAGACTTCTGATGCTGCCACCGCCACAGGACCTCTGCTGCTGTTCCTAGATGTCGCTGCAGTCTTCCTCCACCCGGCAGGTAAGTGCCATCCGGGTAACTTGGTACCCGGTCGGGTAGAACAATTGATTTTGCCCAGGTACCCGTTATTTTTTTTTAAAGTAGGACCCAGTACAACACTAGTTAGAATGTGTTACTCTGCACACAGTAAACTTACTCTTGATGAATAACGATCATCAAAGGAATGCTTGATCATCAAACTTTTCAGCACGCTGATTGCTATCTGCCGGATGTCTCTGAACTCCTGTAATGCATTTCCCACCTCCCTCAGGAGGAGGCCCACCAAGAAATGGTTCTTGCAGAATTCATCTGTCAGGGTGTAGTCAAGCTGCAGGTCTAAGAGAGTAAACTGGGATTAATTAAAGGCATAATTAAGCCATTAAGCTAAAGCTGCAGTTCAAGTAGTCGTTTTTTTATTTTATTTTTTTTCACCATTCAATGTGTGCACCAATCCAATCTCCACATTGACAAGTGATTAGCTAAGCTGCAGATCGATTGGTGAAAATTTAGCTTGGTGTTCACTAAATGCATCTTGGGTAATCTTCTACTGCACTGACAGTCCAAGTTCTGTGAGGAAGATTATGTGACCAGGCAGGCACTAGATTCAATTGGTTCACTGCTAGAGGGAGGGCAGGGCTAAAAAAAGGTGATGCTGTTTCAGAAGGGGAAGGGGATATGACTTTGTAGAAGGTTGCTATAGGTATAAAGATGCCTGTTGCATTTGAATACATTAAAATGTCTTTAAAATAGTTTTTTTTTCTTTTTTAATGATACAAGTATTTTCTCATAGTACAGAACATATATATAACATGAAGTATATTGCTTGAACTGTAGCTTTAAAAACACTGCAATACGTAAAACTCCTCGTGTAAAACCAAAAACCAAAGTCAGCAGATTGGGCATATGAGAAAGGCAAGACACTGGCACACACATTTTGTTGATAACTGGGAACAAAATCAAAACCACGTCACACAAGTAATAAAAACCACAGAAGCGGACTGTTCCCAGTTAAGCACAGACAAGTACTGAAAACACATTTGTTTTAGTTAGGAAACTTGCGAACGTATTTTGAATGAACTAAAATACTTGTTACCATTAATTGAATGAATCCAATATAGTGCCATGACAGAAATAAACTGTCAACTTTCTTAAACCCATAACTACCTGGAGTGGGGCGGTGGAGGGGGGTGTAACACTCTTACTATGCATAACACCATATAGGAGTTAAGTGGCTTTATTAATATAATTTGTAGGACTTCAAAGCTCAACCCTAAATAGGCCATAACCAACAACAGTACCATCGATTTAAGGAGGAGATGTGCTTTGAGAAACATGTTATGAAACATCACACCCTGCACCTACCTACAGGACTGTCTAATGGCTCCAATGTTGGGGAAAGAAAGGCTAATTCATGGAAAAACAAAAGTGAATAAGAAACAATAGAGTTGTTTAATGATAAAATTCCTGATATTTTGTATTTTAAATATACATTTCTGGTTAATGTCACCTTTCAATAAACCCTTTTATGAACTGTATAGTGACTTTATATTGACAAAGAAGGAGAAGCAATAGGTAGTATGATAGGTTTCATTGGGGTATGACAAGAAAAGAAAAAGAAGGGTATTGGTCCTTTCCTCCGTGCAGTAAAGTAACAAAGGAGTGACGAGAAGTGGGTAATGTGATACCTTTTATTGGACCAGCAGATAGTTGGTAAGTTATAGAGTTCTTCAGCAGAGACAAGCTTTAGAACCACAAAGACATCTCTACACCTGATGAAGAACCCTGGGAAGTTTGAAAGCTTGTAATTTATCAGCTATCTGTTGGTCCAATAAAAAAAAGTATTATTCTACCTACTCCGCTTTCCTCCTTTGTTACTTTACTTACTGTACACGCAAGAAAGAACTAATATGATTACCTATCTTTTTCTTTTTGCTCTTTAATTATGTAAAGCAGCAATCCATGCTGCCTTGAGATATATATATATGTATATATATATATATATATATATATATATATATATATATATATATATATATATATTTATTAAACCTTATTTGAAAGAAGGGGTCCCCCAGAGCTGAATCGCTGCAATCCAAGCTACAGGGGCCTATTCACGAGATATATCATTTTAAAATTGCCTTCCAAGAATGATTATCCGGATGAAACAGTATGGCCACTGGGGTCAGTCTCACTCTGGCGACCAACAGACAGAAATAACATTGTAGGATGACATTACAGCTTTTGATTGAATGACCCCACAGCCATCTGGATTTTCCTTTGGCAAAAGTATTGGCAAAAGTGAAAAAAATATCTAATAACTCGGCAATTAGGGGCAGGGGTCACCAGAGCTTAATAGTGCGCTCTAGGAAGACATTTCAAAAATGAAAACAGGGTGCTGAATAATTTTATCTGGTGCCTTTCGCAAAACCTTTTTGAAAGGATTTGCACATTTGAGATATTCTAATACAGTGGTTTTCAACTCTTTTTGGGGTTAAAGAACCCTATAATTAAATTGTGCAATTCTAGGGAACCCCAACCCACTCCCTTACCCCCCCCCCCATTCCACCTCCCATGCTCTCCCACTCTTCTCCCCTTACACTCTCCCTCCATACAATAATCCTCCCATGTACCAGACACACAATAACCACCCCCCCCTCCCCATACATAAACACACACCCACGGCGAGGAGGCCTGTGGTGCTGCGCCGGTCTACCATTCCCGTCTCCCGCTGGCTGGAAGTTAGACGCGACTTCCGGCGCCAACAGGAGGAGGGAGGGGAGAGGAACAGCAGTTTAAAATCACTGTTTTAAGGCTTTAAAATAACAAATAATGGCAGATCATTTAAGATGTATGCTTGTTGAGCATCTCTCTAGATAACAATTTGTACAAAACAGCGGACTAAGGCTGAGTGCCCGGTGGCTGCGCGCGCGCAACGGTGTGCCTGGCGGTGCGTGCACCAGTAAGAACCACGATCTGCAGTCTAGCGGTAGCAAAGGGACACACGGCCATGACGGACAATACTTCACTCCCATTGGTCAACACTATCTGCAATATCATTGGTTGCCAGTCAACATGTGACCGCGTCACCGCACGGCAAGACAAAATTCTCGTCTTCCCTTCCAGCGATCGCACACACGCCTACTGGGGCCTGCCCCATAGAGGCCTGTACATGTTGTGCTGTGTGCACACCGTCGCGTGCGTAGCCGTGGCCACCAGAGACTCAGCCTAACAAGGAGTTGAAACATTTTTCATCTCATCTGTGAAGCCATTTCTGTTCTACACTGCAACGATTGCAGAACCACCCTAGCACTGTAGGGGGTTTAGTTAGATAGAGACACTATTTACCACACCGATAAACCCATACCTATTAATTATGCCAGCGTTTCGCAATTATATCTTTAGCGAAAGGCAGCTCGTCTATATGTCATTCATATGTAAACGCAATGCATTTACTGTATGAGTGATTTCCAATTGTGAGGTTTCTCCAAGAACCTGGCCTTGCTAGCCAAGCACACCATCATGAAGTCATATCCTATACAAATAAAACATACACACAGTCTGGCAGCTTGGGAAGAAAATGAATCACTGACATCTCATTGTCACAAAAGGCTTTACCTTGATATCTCTGAATCCTGCCCTTTCCAAAGGGCATTGGCAAGTTCAAAGGAATGTAGTGTTCATGATTGCAGACCACTCGCAGAAACTCAAATTTGTACTCAAACAGTGTCTGCAAAATAACATAGGTGATACAAATTAGAGAAACTGGTCTCAAAGAAAAGACACTGTACACACTAAGCATAGGTGTATGTACTTGTAAACCTAGAAACAATTAAATACACAACATACTATTTCTTATCTATTATTATCTACTATTATCTCTGTGGGTGTGGCTTGCTGAGGAACCAATAGAATACGAGCATCCACCCTACTGCTGGGTCATGAGCTTGTTTGATAGTCCCACCACACCGGCAAGGCTATTTAAAAAGTATTATGATCCTCTATTAAACCCTATACCTTGATAAAGCGCTCCTATAGCACGAAGCGCGTAGGTGGTGCATTTTTGTTTGTCCTTGAGTCTATGAGACGTTGATAAAACTTTTTTTATTGGGGCCACCTTGTGATGTTTGTCTTTGTTAGTAGGAAATCCCCCAAATTATGGTTAAAAAACAGAGCACTATTTGTTCTACAAGTAACCACAATAATGGTTAAAAGCAGCAGGTAATAAGGAGATTCATACTGTATACTATACAGTTCATAGGCCATTCACCTACTTCATAGTTCTTAGATACTACTCATGAGACAGATTTGGAAAATGTTTAAATATGCAAGGTCTGTATGTTTGTTTGTTATTATAACCAATGTAATTTATTTATAAAGGGCAAGCATATTAAACTGTGCATTACAATGGGGTATAAAGACAATAGCTAAATGAGATTAACAAAATGCTGGTACAATAAGTAAAAAGGGCCCCACACAATGGAGTTTACAATCCATTTACTACCTGTACACGATAAGTTGACATCTTTTAATGACCGTATTTTGTTTGATGTTTAAAACAGCAATAGCAAACTGCATTGGGTCAATATGTCAAATAATTGTTCAGTTGGGATCTAAAGCAGCAATTCCAATTTTTTTTTAAAAAAAACACTATTTCCATGCGATATGTGCATTAATACAATCCACACAATGATAAGTAATTAGCTAAGTTGCCGATTGATTTGTTCTCCTGTGATCGAACAGTGAAGATTTGGCTCGGGGGTTCACTAAATGGCTGTCAGTGCAGTAGAATAGGACCAAAGATGCAAAGTTCATGTGACCAGGCAGTCACTAGATACAATTAGTGCACTGCTATATAGGGGGCCAGACTCAAAAAGGGGTGTGCCAGAGCCCGTTTCAGAAGAGGAAGGGGTGTGACTTTGTAAATGGTTGCTAAAGGAATAAAAAATGCTCGTTACATTATAATACATTAAAAATGTCTTTAAAAAGTTATTATTTAAAAAAAATGCTACAACTATTTTCTCATAGTACAGAACTAATTTATTTAAAAACAAAACAAAAAAAAAACCACACACTTGTAGGATATTTGCTTTAACTCCAGCTTTGAGGTGCAATCCCACATTCGGCCAATTGTTTTCTTTACCCTTATACTATCCACCCTGTCTTTATTAGAGAACCAATAAAGTTAAGGGGAAATTAGGGTGTGGGGGGGAGGGGCTGACTGTACGAGCATTAGCAGAACACACCGTGACATCACACAGAAGGGAATTGCCAGGGGAGAATCAAAACCCTCAAGTCTAACGCGAAAATTTTAATTAAGAGTACTTACAGGTGTAAGATTTGGGTCTAATTTCTTTTTTATTTAAAGAAGGTATCAATTATTTATATGAGACCCCTTAATCATGTCACTGGAATGAATTATTTGGCCCAAGTAGGGATTGGCCCTTAAAGGATCCTATGCTATCCCATAATGGTCCTTTTAATGTTAATGACTTCACCATGAGGCGTTTAATACTGCACTGTAATATGCTACCTCCAGCACGAAAAAGAATATATTTTGGCAAATTAAAACTATATAAACAAGATAAACTGGCACACACAATACTGCCAACTGAAGTGGAAGTAGCAAATATTCTGTTACCTACAGTAATTAAGTGTGTAGCATAAAACGTAAAGATAAGATGAGAACTCAAGGTTATAAAAATGACACGTACAAGAACAGCAGGAAGATTTGAATGTGCATGATTAAGCGAGTCAAGTGAGGTTTTACAACGGAAGGAAGTGAAGTGGAAAATAGAACAAAGAATATATCATTCCAAATAAAAACATCATCATGAATGCATATTGTACTACAGTCTGAGCAGCAAGGAACGGTGGGCAATTCAATGTTAAGCCCTGAAATTTAGACAACAGGATGACTTTTCTGATCACATTCTCAGAAGAAAACGCTGAATAACCTCCCCCCACCCCCCATACATATATGACAAAGCTCGAGCAGTAAATTACAAAGTGTATACAAAACAGGTTCTTTGAATCCTCAGACAGACTATTCACACATTAAAAAATTATAAGCTTATGAATTTTATGTAGGCATGTATGTTTATATAGCGCCACCAACGTACGCAGCGAATAAAAGGAACCACTGCAAAACAAAAACTCTACTATCAAAATTGGAGAATAGAAAAAAAGTCAGAAACAAAAGAAACAGAAAAACAAGTGCGAAAAAACGATTTCCTTATTGAAAACATGCATGAAACAGCCCTCCAGCGTAGTTGATGGAGGGGAATATAGTAAGATGATTAAAACATGAACGTGGCACAGATGAATATTCAAAAAAGTGTATTATACATTAAAGAATACCAAAATGGACCAACGTTTCCATCTCCAGAGTCCACATTGGGACAGAAACATTGGTCCATTTGTTTGGTATTCTTTCATGTATATATAACACTTTATTTTAATATAAATGTTTGTATCTCATGTACCTTTCTTTCAATATCTACTGTACATACACTTTGAACTGGGAGGTGCTTTTTCTTGCAAGATACAATACAAACACTGTATTTATACAATGGGCTTCATAGTGACTGATTAAAATATAATAACACTCAATGCTTCCCTAAGGCTGCGCTTATAGTGCCCGCTACGTCGCTCCAAAACAAAACAATTGACTCTGTCGCGAGCGCTTATAGTAAGCGCGACGGAGTGACGGAGCCAGGTAAATTTGATTTTTCAGAGACTGTCGCCACATGTGACTGTCTCTGAATCAATGACCCCGTCGCTAGTCACGTCGCTGAAAGTTAAATTATAACTTTCGGTAGTGGCGACGGCGATGGGTGACATCGGGCGTGTCGCCAGTACTAGAAGAGCTACCTAAGAAGGTTATATAAAAAAATTTAAAAAAACACAACAACAAATAAACCTGAACGGAGATCCTAAAACAAAAGTGAAAGAGAGAATCAAGAAATAATAAAATATGACCCTAAAGACAACCAAGCACCATGCATTGTGTTTGTGGCCCAAGTTCAAGATAGATCTTCCTAGTAAAAATAAATAAATAAAAATACAAGCACATATTTAAGAGGCAAAAAAGAATGGGATGGAAACATAGCATATGTCTCGGTAGATAAGCACAAACAAGGTAATAAGAAAAGTATTTTAAGAATTGTCGGAGGCAAAAGAGCAGTGTGAGGCATGAAAAGGGGTCTGCAAACGCTTTCACATTGTTTCTTCATAGGAGGCCAACATAGAAATTAGAAACAGAATTAGAAATACACTTCTTACCTTGGAATCTCCTGGTGCAAAAAAACTCATGTAGTTATTGATTTGCTTAAAAACAAAGCCTCTGTCCATAAATGTGAAGCATCTCTGTAAATGATATGAAACATGCCCAAATCAGTACAAAAGCATAATGCCCAAGGGCCCTATATACATTTCTCGTAAACCATTTCAAGACGGGCAGGCAGTGAAAGGGTTAAGTGACATTGCCCACTGTGGAACCCTATCTTCTATTCAATAAAGCACATATGGAAACAGAGTCCCTTAATCAGAGTATGATGTCGATAAGTTGCTAATTAAACAGGTGTGCTATTGGCCTTAAAATACACACACACGCACACGCACACGCACACAGGCTAATAAAGAGAAAATAAATACAATGTATGAATCCTTACAGAACAGAAAACGAGAGACTGTTTCCCTACAAACATTGTACTTTAGCTGTTCACAGAGTACTAGAAACGTAGTGGTGCTGTACGTAATATCACTGTGCCCCGGTGACGCCACTAAGAGGCAATTTAATACAGGTCTAAAAAAACCTTGACAACTGAACTTCAGAAGCCTGACTGAAGGGCGCTAACGCAACGGAAAAGAGAGGGAAAAATACATGTAAATGAGGCATCAATAAAATATACCAGTGCACACATCCAGTATTTAACGAATTTTGAGGACATTACCTCCAGCTTCAATATATAAGGAACAGCCACACAGAACTAAAGCTAAATAAATATATTTTGCATGACAAAGAATAAAAAAAGGTTTCAGCACCCCTATGGGACTGTGACTAAACTTAACATCCTTCTCTTCTTTTGAGATGCTGTCCTATTCCCATC
This sequence comes from Ascaphus truei, assembly GCF_040206685.1. Taxonomy (NCBI): domain Eukaryota; kingdom Metazoa; phylum Chordata; class Amphibia; order Anura; family Ascaphidae; genus Ascaphus; species Ascaphus truei. The sequence goes on along the minus strand of NC_134485.1, from coordinate 271,626,232 downwards.
TGCAATACGTTGACATATCTTCCGAGGAGCCCCGCCTTCTGTGATTTGTTCATCCAATGCCGCCCTCCCCCACCCCCCATGATTGATCGTACTAGGACTGATCAGTCAAGGAACATTAGCACTTCCCCAGGTTGACGGCACAAGACAAAAACAGCAGCAAAACCGTAGGATGCCAGATGTGCTCTGAAGATGGCTGCCGATGTGCGAGCCCATATATACATAGTTGCAGTTACAAAATAACATCTTTTCTCACATACCTTTATAAAGAAAGCGAGGCTGTGGTTAGCGTTCTTGGAAGCATCTGGATTATCCTTATACTTCTGCGTAATGTGCGGCATAAGCATATTGACCAAGGTTTCCACCGCGTGGTGAAAAGAGGTTGGAAATCTTTGGTTCCGCAGCAACTAGAACAAAGTCATGACAAGCAAATGTGAGGCATTTTGATTTTTTTCTAGGTGTTTCTGCGGGTGCTTCAAGCAAATGTGTGTGTTGGAGAAACTAATGTACTCAACGATGCCAAAGGACCAGATTCATTTAATTTATTTTTAATCTTGGTCACCATTTCTTCAGCATCTACCACCTAAATTTGAATGTTTCATTATTATTACCATCTGGTTGAATGTGAATGCAAAATAGCCCCCTTTATAATTTCCCTTTTAACAGACTATCTGAACATATACAGTTCATATTCCCCGAAGCCATTCACGTCTTAGTAATGTTGCCATGTGTACACAGTGAAATGGCAGGACAAGTGGAAGAAGAGAGTCAACATTCACACTATTTCACATCAATACCACCACCCACTCGAAGCTACTGCTCAGGACCAAGTCCTGATGTGGAATCCACATGAATGCAAAACCTCTTTGACATCTTTATACAGTGCTTTGTCAGGAGTAAAAAAACACTACCTTGTAGCACTCTCAGTACATGATGTAAGGTGACAGTGCAACAAATAAACTTCAAGAGCGCATTCTGTGTGCCTTTAATGTGAAAGGACATCATGGAGCAGCAAGCAGCTACAGGGTGACCAATGTACTACAATACAAGCTCATGTCAAGTTTGCATGTATTATTCTACTTTTTGTTTAGTATTACTGCTTACGGTTTTGCTACATAACAATATAGTACAAGTGCGCATTACATAGTTGGTAAGAATACATTTGGAATTACCAATCAGTGTTCCCACCAGTGGCAAGAATTGTTATCTTATTACAGTACAGTAATAAGAACATGTGAACTAAAATAGCAAGAAGCTCCAATAGAAACATCCAGTTCATTTTATGCATATTAACTTCAAGAAAATGTACTTCTGAACTCATTTTGATTATCTTACGGAGCATTTTTTATTTTCAGCAAGACTTCAATTAAAAATATAACAGCAGATGATGAAATAAAATCAATTTATGGAACGGACATGCTAGTATTTTAATATAACATAAACCATCTTATTTTTACCTTATAGGTGGTGTACTGTAGTTTGTTTTACTTTTACTTGGCACTAAAGAACCAAAAACTAAATATCTTCACTGTCCAAGTGATGTTAAAACGGATGACTGATCTAATGTTGAATGTATTATCTTCCCTATAATAGGCATCTAAGAACCTGCTGAATCACTCTTTTGCAGAATAAAATAATGCTTGGTGAATGAAGTTATCAACCATCTATCTTTGATTTTAAAAACACTTGCACTTGTCCTGTCTGCATTTTTAACCCTGTATAACATGAATATTTATCTCATCTAAATCAGCAACTGTATTTACATAGGGTATATGATTGGACAGTGTAAACAAATCCTACTCCTGAGTAACTAAAGCAGATCATTTTCTTTGTTTGTAGTTTTCTTGACAGGGATGGTTTTCCTTGCTTTTGGGAGACCATCAGCTTCAAGTTCTCCTGACATTATCTTACCACATTCTGTGCAATGTTTTTGTTATTAATGGGTGCTTTCTACTGTCCCCTCAATTATTCTGGAACATGCTGATGAAAATGAAATAAAAAATGCGCGAGACAACAATAGATGTAAAAACATATATTGTACATTAGATAAGAAAAATAGACCAGTGTTTCGGTCCCGGTACGGACTGAAAATGATCCATATACAGACCAAAACGTTGGTCCATATTCTTATTTTTTATTGCACAATACATGTATTTAAATCTATTGTTGTCTCATGCATTTTTTGTTTCAAGTATATAGCCACCTTCAATATTTTACGTACAGCCCTCCCATATCCTCTCTCCTTCCGGGATCACACCCCTATCCAGCATCCCAGGGATCCCAGACTCCATCATACTTCCTAGTGGTGTGGTTCAGAAATTAGTTACGTTTCTCCATTAATTGAACTTCATTGACTTACATAAATCTTCAAATCGTGTTATCTAGAAAATTCCTCCTCATAGAATCCCTGACACACAAAGTGTCGGACCTGTATACATGTAAACGGCTCAATTTGGGGTAGACCATACTTTCTCATCAATTCCTCGAAAGACATTAGCTTGTCTTTTTCTAATAAATCTCCTGCCTCCAGAATTCCTCTATGTCTCCAATTTTCAAAGCCCTGACCCTGAAAACCCAGGACACACCCTGTATTACCGAACAAGGGCGCGAGCCTAGAAGGGGTCGACATAACCTTATATTTCTTTTTTGTCATCTGTTAGATTTTCAAAGTAAATACAATTACTGTCGGCTCCGACTGTCTCACGGTCCCTGTCCCAGAACTAGACCACAACATAGAAGATAGTCCAATCGGGCTTTTTAGCGAGCTCTCCAGGTCCACCCAGGCATACACTCCTCTCGGGGGATGCCAGTAAACCATTTGTTTCATATGGGAGGCTATGTAATATTTTATACCACCTCCTTCCTTAGCGTCCAACATCAAACATCATTGACCTGGCTACTCTGCGTTGTTTGTTTCCAAATAAACTACATAATTCGATTCTGAAGTTCTTTTATAGCTGAGTGCGAAACAGATATCGTTAATGTCTAAAAATAGTACAAAAGTCTAGGGAGAATATTCATCTTAACTGCAGTTATACGCGCTATCCAGGAAATACAATAAGAATTCCAGGCTTGTAGTGCTTTTTTAATTTTTGAGAATAGGTCAGGGTAGTTATATTCAGATAATAAATTATAATCTCTGGTAAAATAAATCCCTAGAGATTTCAAATGGGTCTTTTTCCATTTATAGTCAGTGCCGATTAAGCACCTCGACCGCCTTTTCGGTTAACGTCAAATTTAAAGCTTCCGATTGTCCCATATTTACTTTATACACAGAGAGCCTCCTAGGGGTGGACTGCAGACTGCTGTCCACTAATCGTGGCTTTAAATGCCTCCCATAGAATCGCTGTTGATTCTACAGACCCATGGTTAGACCGAAAATAATTTTTAAGTGAGTCTCCAATTTCTGTGCTAATCTCCGGATAGTTTAGTAAAGAATCATTCATCCTCCAATGAAATGATTGAATCTTAGCGAATGATGGCTCAATATAGGGTCCGACCACGTGATAGACCCTATATCTGAGTGGACCAATACTTCCAGGATATTTGGAGATACAAAAATATTATCGATTCTAGAATACGAATCGTGTGGAGGTGAATAGAAGGAATAATCTCTCTATTCTTAATGCGAGCAACGCCAGGCGTCCAACAGACCAAATTCTTTGATTAGTAATCTAAATTTCTATGCTACACTGTATATCATTGCAGAATGTTAATGCCCTGGATGTGTGGACTTGTCCACATCCGATCCATATTAAAATCGCCTCCTAAAATATATAACTGTTCTCGATTATCCCCCATTGACTCCAATGTTCCCCTTAGAAAATCATTTTGTTCCTCGTTAGGCGCGTATATGTTCACTAGTGTAATATGTAGACCTGAGAGAAGACTATGGACCACAAGTGACCTCCCTCCTTGGTCTCTCTTTACCTCCAGTGTCTGGAACGGGATACCCTGTTTTATCAAAATTGCAACCTCCCTTTTCTTACTGGTGAAAGACAAATAAAATGCTATACGTTATGTCCTACTAAAGGTGTTTGGGGGTTCCTGGGTATCTAAGTGCGTCTCCTGCAGAAAAACAAAATCTGCTTTCAGTATTCTTTTTTTAGGGCCAATCTACATTTACCATTACTATTTAAACACTTAACATTTAGGGGCACTAATTTCAATGGGACATAGCTAGCCATTTCCGATGTCATCTCTCTCGTGAAAGTTGTGCTTGAAACAGTTTGATGGTTGTGGGGTACAAATGGGCAAAAAATAAAAAAAAAAGAGGGTGAAAACAAAAACAATAAAAACTAAACTATAAGATGTGTTACCAGCCACTCATCCCAGATTTGCTGCCAGACCCTACTTAGTCTGACCTGGCGGGCATATGCCCCTACTGGGGGTGCCCTGGCATCAGCCAAGCAGTTCTCCCTCCCCCTCACCGTACCTCTCGGGCTCCCAATCGGACCTACGTCGTGACTTGGTCAGAATACAGAAACTTAAAACATACAATTCCTACTTACTGTGCACTACATAAACATATATAACTTTTTCAACTATGATACCACTATAAATGTATAGAATGTAAATAATGTCAGGTAGAGTTTGCTTTTGTCCTTCGATGGAGCGTATCGTTCTTTGTGTCTGTAACCCGGGTGCAAGTGTGGTGTCCAACTCCTCAAAAATCTGTCGCTTCATAGTCCTAGTGCCAAGGCACACTCACCCACCACCCGAGTCCCTACTCTGCTCATTCTCCAGCTTCATCAGCATATCATCTGCCACAGATCAGGACTCGGGCTGCGAGCGGCAGAACCCCCAGGTCACAAATAGAACCATCCCTATAATAAAAAATAAAAAACAAAAAGGGGGAAAATAGAAAGAAAGAAAACGACAGCTAGAATTCCAACATAGATTTCTTTGCGTCGTCATGTGTTGCCTGACCTTCGGCAAGAGAAACCGCTTCGGACTCAAACTCAGAGAAACCAAACGGTGCCTCTCCAGAAACTGACTGTCGGTCTGATCTATCTTTGGGGGCCAGATTTAGAGCTGATAGAAAAAGAGCAGATTCCTCAGGATAATGGAGCGAGATCTGTTTGCCCTCGTGGTTGAATACGAGACAGAACGGGAAGGCCCATCGATACCGAATCCCTTTTTCCAGAAGTATCTGTTACCGGGCGCAGTCCTCTTCATCGATTTATTGTCAGCCTGGACAGGTCCTGGAAAATCTGGATAGAGTAGTTTTCGAATTCAATTGAGCCTCTATTTCTGCATCCCTTTATAATCTTTTCCTTGGTAGTATATTGATGGAGCCTTAAGACCACATCTCTGCTTCTTTTAGGATCTTCAAATCTCTGCTCTGTGAGCTCGGTCCATCATTGTCTTGTAGTTGGGGTTCTATTGACAGGAAGAGCCTTTTAAGATATGGCTGCAGGGCGTCCGCAGACACTGACTCAGGGATAGCGCGGATTCGTAGATTCTGCCTTCGTTCCCTATTCTCAAGATCATCCATACCATCTCGCATAGCTCTCATCTCTTCTCTGAGGCGACATCCATTTTATTGTCCAGCTCTGTTCTCTTAGCCAGTGAAGCAACCTCTGCCTTAAATTCTGTTACAGCTCTGTCCATGGCTGACTGGAAAGACACTTGCATTTCTCTAAGCATACACTGCAGATCCTGCTTTGTGATCACTGTGTCTTCCTCTGCAGTGTTTCTCTCTCTCAGCAGCAGCTCTCACCTCTGATGCTTTCCCTGCAGTGTCCCAGTTTGCTGAGTTTCTCAGTGTTGCTCGTCTCTCCAGGGCTTCTACTTCTGATCCAGCAGCCTGCTTCTCTGGGGCTGCGCACTCCCATATGCTCGGATCGGCGCCATCTTAGTTTTTCCTCCCCTTGTCAGCCATCTCCAACTGAACCCGGCCAAAACGGGAGAGATCCGAGAACCCCGGCTTCCTGTTGGACATCTCTGCTGCTTCCCCCGCCTGCTGCTGCGGTCTGTGGCTCGGGGAAGGGGCCGATCAGGGGTAATATTAAATTATATTGGTGGAGTGCACAGAGCTATCCTAGCAAACGTGCATCCACGATGACGTGACGCGCGCGTCCCCCAGCACACCAGTCTTTATGTGGAAAAATACAAAAAATTTATTAAAGAATAAACATTTTGGTGCAAAATGACACCTACATTAGGAATGACCTGATGAATATTGATTCTTTGATAATTTCTATGTATTTTTCCCCACATTAAGCCTGGTGTGCTATACAATTTGTGCTATCTTTGCTTACATGTTTGCAGCAGGACTACAAAGAATGTGCACCCAGTATCTGCATTTCCTGTTGGTGTGCATGTCCACTCTCGAGAACGCTTCTTTACCTTTGAGCACAACAATCTATATATTTAATTTTTTTTATAATGGATCTTTCACCAACTACTTAACCATAATCCTAAATAAACCAGCAAGTTCCCCTGTAGATCAGGTATTGTAAATCTAATTTTTAAGGGTAATAACTACCGCATCAGAGGCACATGGGCTAAAAAACACAGCTAAATGAAGGCCCACAGACAGATTGTAGAAGTCATATAGTAAAGCAAGCTCAAAAGTGACCACACAGCACATTACTAGCTACTGCTTGGGCCACACGAGATGCCATTTTGCTCTGTTAAATACTGTCATCATTTTCAGGAAAAAAAGCAATCTACAAATTAAACATATTAACTGGGCTGCTTGATAATTAATGACTTTACATTCACTACTTCAAGTCCCCCCAGTCATTATTTAAAATGCTTTTGTACAGCTCTGCAGTAGGTGTTTAAATCAAGCAACACTTGAAGGGTTAAGACTACATGTTATGACCGTGAGTACATACCGACAGTAACATTTAAGTAGTTGCTGCCACCTTCTCTGTGATGTAGGTTTTTAGATGTTGTTGGCCTTTCTTCTGGTCAGAATCCCATTCTCGTGTGCTTTCATCACCTCACATTTGCAGCCCACAGGCACATTTACACCAGTCACATCTATCTCTTCTCCACATACCCCACACTTGTGAATGTCATTCTCAATTCACTGTGACATGCGGCACCTACTATCTGTAAGCGTTGATCATTACATTCATCTTAATACATACTTTTACTTTTGAGTTTTCAACAAGGTGCTGGGTCATGGACTTTATCAAGACTTCAAAGAAAAACCAAGAATACTGGGAACAAATGAAAAAAACATAAAATGTTAGTGCATGTGACCCTATAACTTAAAGAACATTCCCTGATCTACTACTACTACTAATGATGTAAAACACATGCATTGTGCTTAATCCAGTAACTTTAGGTTCTGAGTGATAGGCTGAATTATGCACTTGTTACCAACAGCAATGCTATCTGGTCTCTTTCTGAGCTAATGTATAACAAACACCACATTGACTTTGGTACCTTGAGAAGCTTGTTACTGGTTAGAAAGTCAGCAGAGGGCTTGAGGATCGTTGTCATGGATTTGGCCAGCTCCTCGTGCATGGTCTTGTATTCAGAAGTGATGTATGGCTCAGCCTTGTAAACATACTAAGGGCACAATGGGAAAGAGGTGCAGAAATAAGCAACACGGTTGCAAAGTTACCATTACACCCGCAAGGTTACTTTAGCTCATTTTGTATTCATTCTCCCTTTTTCTTGAAAAATAAAATAACTAGCATTTTGTACCTTTACATATGACCTCAGGTAGCTCTCTAAACCTTCTTCATGGCACTGAGAGACAACATGGATAATGACCCTAAAAAGGATAAAAAAATAAATGTGTTATGTAGCTCAAACGATGGAGGTAAGGATGTGCAGGGACAGTGTAGAACCCGCACTATGGGGGTTTGCTGTGAATCGTCCGGTAAACGTATGTTTTTCCCAACACAAATACAGTATTATATTTTTATTAATAGGAGAGATTGGATTTAAGATCCAGTCTTAAGCCCCATGATATGCACTGGTATATAATAATAATAATCTCATTACCTTGTAACATTAACTGCAACCTCCTCTTGTGTAGCCCTGGTAAGAACTCTACACATCTGGTTCAGGATAGTGGGCAGGAAAGCTATCATCACATGTCCTTCCATCGCATGAAGACTCTGAGCAAGAAATCAATGTGCAAGATACCCTTTCAAGGTCAAATATATGGCATACAGTATGCAAGTTTGAAACTCAATTAAGGACTGTAAGCTATTTGAATACTCAACATACAGTACTGCCATTCCCAAGTGTTTCATTTCATGACTAAATTGAGAGACAATTTCATCAATCCTTCATTGCTGTGCCCTATATTTGTTCATCCTATTATTTACATGTACTAGATTCTCCTGCCTATAAACAGAAGACAATGACGTAACACGCGCAAGTGGGAAAGCGCTGTTGACACAGGACACGACTCATTCATAATAAGGGCCAGTAGTGGATTGCAGCACTTGGAGCCGTCTAAAGAGTGGTGACATGACTGGATATTTTAACAACTGGATCACAGGCACTAATCAGTGTGCGAGAAGTAAATAGATGAGGTCCTGGGCTTTGTTCATGTAATGCTAGTACTTGTTTTTTAAATAAACTATAACAACATGTACAGATGTGGTATTAAAAAAAATGATTATGTAGGTCTTGAAAGCACTCTGTACCCCAAATCTACATTTCAGTTTCATTAATAATGTTGAACCAGTAAAAGGTATTACAATATATGTAAGAATTCCAGTTCAGTTACATTATTATATTGTAATTAGGTTTGAATCCGGCATATAAAAACAAGATGCCCCACACATATTATTCTGATACGATTCTTCCTTAATACAGATTGTCGCATACTTGAATTATTCTAATAGCAAATTAATATTCGCTGTAGAATCAATTACATTAGGATAGGGTTAAAAGTTATAATGGGATTGCAGCTGTGTTGTCTGAGCAAGGTGGGCCCTGTGTGTGCTATGAATTACAATCAACAGACAGTTGCTATTGATAACTGATGATACGCTGAGGTAATCATTTCTATAATATAAAAGTTTATTTTTCTTGTATGAAGGATGGGCAGTTACTTATCAGATACTGTATAATAACATCTATTTTAAGCTGTAGGACACATGTAGATGCCATAATTGTTCATAGTATTGGGAGTAGGAAGGGCTGACTAGGGGATCTTCTTTGGATAAATATCCAGCAGTGTTTAGTTAGTTGGGAAAATGATTATACCAAGAGAAGATATACCACCAAGATCAGACAGAGGGTTAACACCAGCAAAGGAATAATTATATAAGCATCTTTGAAGGTATTATAACTTATTTGACGTCATCGCCATTTTTGTACTATTTTTACATGTGAGTATTGATCTTCAGAATAAACGTTTATTGTGTGTGCTAAAACCGGAATGCAGAGTTCTGTTATGCGCTTGCCAACTATAGCAAAGAGAAAGGGCATTTTACAATATGTTACTGGGATTCTAAAGTGCTAAGCAAAGAACCAAAACAGAAACGGCAAGTTGTAGTAGAGATCCCTATAAAAGATCAGGTCAACTAATGTGCTAAATATATCAATTGCTTTGCACCCAGAATTTCCCGCTGTAACGAAAAGAAAACGTGCTGCACATAGAGATGAAATCATACCCTGCAGAAACCACCAGGGTAAAATATGAAAAACATGTATTTATACCACAAGTACCTTTAAATACTTTACAAGGTCAGTCCCTAAGGTTTGGGCTCCAGATTCAGTTTTTTGACAATACTGAAAAAAGTTGTGCAAGTGCTGATCCTAAAGAGAGAGAGACCAAAAATATATCATTAAACAAAAGGCTGAAACGTTAACATACAACAAAAATGCTCCTTGATATTACATTCTTAATGTTAATGTATTTTAAATATGATTATGTATGTTTGAACATGCAGAAAGAAGGTAACATTCCTTAGCAAATAACATGCATTCATTGCAAAACCATGCACTCAAAACAGACACTAGTCTGACAAGCTAAACACCATGTGTGCTGCAATACAGTTTAGAACTTAAAAAGAAAATTATATTTTTACACGGATAAGGTTTAGTTCTGAAAGGGACACAGCTGTATTTAAAGTTACCTGCGCATAAACAGTGGACACCAAATGAGTAGCAACTTTCAACAATGGTTTTCCTCCATCCACCCACTTAATTTCTGGTCCAGAATGCTAGGAAAGCAGAAACAAAAATCAATGGTAAACACCAAGATACTAAAACAGAATTCAACACGAATTCATTGAACTACAAAGATTAGTAGGATCCAAATAATATTTCTAGAGCAGTGGATCCGTTTAAATGCAGAAATCCGACACCAAATTGAAGGAGAGTGACCAATGAATTAAACTCGAGTATGTATATATACATACAGTACACTATTGTCTTGTCTTATATTGTCATATATATATATATACATATAACGCCCTTAATATACATACACTGTAGCGCTTCACAGCAGTAATACATATAAATAACAAATAATACAAATAACACATAATGGGAAGAAGTGTTTAGACATAAAAGTGACATTTAGGAAAAGGAGTCTCGAAGAGCTTACAATCTAATTCCCAAAACACGGCTGGCTAGAGATCACTGATGAAAAAGGGTTGAAAATTGCTTTTTGATACCAACTGTTCTATATGGTTCATACTGAACTGCTGAGCAGTTGATTGTGGATTTGTGAAGCACAGGACATGGCATAACCATATTAAAATATTTAATTTAATTTGTAAAATAGGGGAAAATAAATAAAAAAAGAAAGTAGACCTTTTCTACCTTGCCCATCCCGAGCTCCTGATAGCCAAGGTATCCTGCAGGAAGAGTAGCCGATACCGGAACGTTCTGTTCATTTGTCACCACTCGACCATCTTTCAGCAAGGGCAGCCAGGCGTATCCAACTACATATAAAATATATATTTGCATGCTCTGTTTACACAAAACATATCACTGTAGAGCATATGAACTAACTTTTCGAATTCTGGCATACAAGTCAATAATAAATATAGGTGCAGGCTGGATGTGCGACAGGATCTCAAAAAGCAGCACAACGTTTCGGGGTATATACCACTAAGTGTGCCTAATGAAGGGGTTCTTGACTGCCGAAATGTTACGCTGCTTGTGTGCCAATGCCTCAGCAGAATAAAGACACCCAGAGAAGGGAACGCCTTGTGTTTGGTGAACATTTATTGCATGTGTATGATTAATTATATCAATTTTTATTTACACAAACTATTCCACATTAAACTTTTCTGGAGGGCATTAAAAGGTGTTCTCCACCGATATCATGCATCCATCTGCTACGCAAATGTTAGTAAGAATCCACAATAGCGTTACTTACTTTGCAATGTATTGCAGGAGACTTAAAATGTGGCATATTTAGGCGATTTTACGTTCTGAATTTAATGTAGTCTACAAAGTTTGATGTTACATAGTTACATAGTAGGAGGTTGAAAAACGACATACGTCCAAGTTCAACCTATGCTAAATTAAGACAACAGATACTTTATCCTATAATAGCACTTGCAGTATATTGATCAAGAGGAAGGCAAACAAAAACCCCATTGAAATATCAGCTAAAATAAATTCCTCCCGACTAAATATTGGCAATCAGATTACTACCCTGGATCAACATCCTTCCTGTGTTTACTTATTTGGTATATCCCTGTATACATTTCCTTTCTAAAAAGATGTCCAATTTTTTATTTTTTTTAAGATATCTATTGTATCTGCCATCTGTTGCCATGGGTAATTAATTCCACATTTGAACTGCCCTTACTGTAAAGAACCCTTTCCATTGTTGCTGGAGAAATCTACTTTCCTCCAACCTTAAAGGATGACCCCGTGTACTGCCCTTGGGATGAATAGTTCTTTTGAAAGCTCCTTGTATTGTCCTTGAATATATTTGTATATAGTTCTCATATCCCCTCTTAGACGCCTCCTTTCTAATGTAAACATATCTAATTTCACTACCCTTTCCTCATAAATCAGATTATCAATACCCTTTATTAATTTGGTGGCTCTTCTCTGCCCTCTAGTTACATAATGTCTAAGGAGTGGTGCCCAAAATTGTACTCCAAATTAAATTTGTGGTCTTACTAATGCTTTATAACAAGGGAATAATTATGTTTACATCCCTTCCATTGATTCCGTTTAATGCAAGATAAGATTGGTCTTTGCAGCTACTGAATGAGATTGGGCACTATTGCCAAGCCTGCTGTCTGCAAGCACTCCTAAATCCTTCCCCATCAAGGACTCTCATAATTTATGCCCATTTAAATTTGTAAATTGCCTGTATATTCCTGTTTCCCAAATGCATAACCTTACATTTATTTGTATTAAACCTCATCTGCCATTTACCTGCCCAAGTTTCCAGTCTATCCAAGTCCTTCTGGGGAGAAATTACATCCTGTTCTGATTCGACTACCTTACACAATTTAGTGTCATCAGCAAAGATGGAGACTTTGCTCTCTATGCCAAGCCCAAGGTCATTAATAAATAAGTTAAAAAGCAAGGGTCCCAGTACCGATCCCTGAGGATTGTGTTTTGGAATATTTTATAAAAGCTAGAAATTTGCATACAAAAACAATTAAAATTAAATGCGGCATATTCTAATAGGATATCGTGGAGAATAGAACAAAAAATAACATTTGCATATTTGGCATGCAACGTTCTTATAAAACTGCATACAGTCCAAAAGTCACATCATTAGTCTGTATTGTATACTGTAAAGTTTAAAGCTGCCTATTGTGCAAGAAATGTGTGAGATGCAGTTATTACACTTCATATGAGACTACAGCATTGCATAGATTACTCCAATTATTTTCTATATGGTCGAGTTATCCTAGATTACAACCTCCATAAATGCATACATTCAAATATTAAACGTGTTAACAGTTCTGTTAATCCCATGTCTATTTTTTTATCACTGGGAAGATTCAACAAATCCACTCATGTCATAGTGGTCTATCGAGATATGGCCCATATTTTACACAGGAAAAATTCAGCTATAGCAAAGGACAAAATAAATATTTCACAGGGAACTGGAATCCCTAGTGATAATGCTTCTAAATACTTTACACTCCAACTATATTACTGTGACGATAGGGGTTGCTGGCATCACAAACTGTTATGAAGCCCAGCTAGCTACCCCTAAATCTATGTAACTTGACCACTTTTGTAAGGCTTATTTTGGCCAAATGTATTTAACCTCTGGGGAAGAACAGGGAATGTGTAAATGTATTTCCATGTCTGTAAGAGTGTATTTCAAAGTCTGTATTTGTTATTACTTGTAAATACAATCCCACAGTTTAGTGAATCACTATTCTTCTGTAAATGTGCTTTGAGTGTCAGCCCTACCAGAAGGCAAATTTGACAGTAAGAATGGAATATCTATTCTATGGAGAATGCAATCCACTTAGTTGAAGCTTTCTATAGAATTGATAGGATTAGGGACAGCTAGGTGTTGGGACTCCTGGGGGGAGGTGAAAGGCTGCTGATCAGATCTGGGAGTAAGCATTGTATTGCACACACTGATTTAATCAGGGATGGGTTCTTCATGCCCTCTGACTGTTGTGGCCCAAACGTAATCAATGTCCAGCAGCCCCCTTCCATGTAAATTATAGCCACAGAGGGATATATAAAGGAGTGCTGCTGATCAGAGAATCAGTTCTACCTTCAGAGAGCCTCTGAGAGCAAGAGAGGCTAAGAGACAGAGACACTGAGAAGGAGTGTGGCGTTCGTGACTCTGATCCAGCAAGGGAGAATTGCTAGCCAGGGTTATTCTTGGATACTGCACCCTGTTATTTACCCGTAAGTGTTATTTTCAAGTGTTATTTGTGTTACAGTGTTGTGTTTGCCCGAAAGGGAATACATCTTCAGTTTATTTTATCATATTGTCCTGTTCAATCATTGCCCAGTATATTCAGCGTGAATTAAGTCTGTTCTACCGTGACAATTACCAATAATGTATAAAGCCCCAAAGTCATTTGGCAACATGGATTTGAAATAAAAGAAATTGAGAATTTCATCTTATGATTTGTATTTGCGTTAAATATTGTAGCTTTCAAGGTGTAGCAATATTTTTTGTATCTTTGCTCCAATGCACTAGCCCTCCATCTCCTCTCTCTTTCAGCATCATATTTATCCTAATATAATATTGCATCCTAAAATCAGGGAACCTCTTCTGTCCGTATTTCTTATTAGTGTTTTATACAAATTGATACCCGAGGCGACAAAAACAGTTTGCATCAATTTCTCGGTACTACAACCACAACAAATGTTGTATTGTACACTCTCTGGACTTGGAGATTAAAAAAAAAAAAAAACATGGCAAACACGCCAACCACATTAAGGGTTATCCCCGTTCTCCTAAAACTCTGAACTCCTGCATCCAATATATCACTCATTGCAACAAGTATTTCATAAAGTTGCCCCCTCTCATTCTCTGTACAACCCTTTCAAACGCTATAAACTTAAGTTAACAAAGAAAATGTCTGAAAAATGTGTACTGCTAAAGGATTAATTTCTCTTTATCTGTGCCTACAATTTTCTGAATATTTCTGATCACGAATTCTATCTTTTAATTGCCTGCTTGTATAACATATATAAAAATATATATGATAATGAAACAATTTAATTGTTCCTGTACATGTCGTTTAGATATTGGCAGACCACTGTTTAAAAAAAAAAAAAAAAAAATAATTATATATATATATATATATATTTTTATTTTTTTTTAAACAGTGGTCTGCCAATATCTAAACGACATGTACAGGAACAATTAAATTGTTTCATTATTATATATTTTGATACTATTAAATGGGTGGAGTACATATTTGGTATTACTTGTATAAGCACACGGAACATGATGTCTACTACTGTAATTACCCTTAGATTGGGATCCCAGCCACATCTCAGTTTTGTTCTTAATATTGCTGTGTCAATCTGTGCCTAGCCCTTCTATATGTGAATCTGGTCATTTTACTACATTTTCTTCACATCAACACGTGCCAATTTTTCAAAATAACGTGCCCTGTGTGATGAGAAATAAAATCACATCTTTCTGCTGATCGTTTGTTATTGGGACTAAATAACAAGGAGACCACCAATATCGTCTCGAAGACAATGTATTAGCTTGAGTAACATTTATCATTAGTACATACCTGCAAACTGTCCCTTAAAGAGGCACGCCTGGGGACCATTTTTAAAAATAGGTTTGAATCGGGGTGTTTCCGAAGCTGAACCGTGTTAATTTCAGCCCCGGGGACCACTGCTTCCCGAGATACTTACCTCCCTAGGGGGTACCGGTAGCAGCGCAGACCGGACTATTTGGTTTCTTTAAAGCTGCCGCGTCTTGTGGCCACATAGGAAGCCGCAATGTCATCTCTTGCGGCTTCCTGATGGCCCACGTGACATGGGGCATTTAAAAAGCACAGAGATAGCAGCACCCCCTACGGAGGTAAGTATGTCTGGAAGCAGGGGTATTAGACTAGAATACAAGAACACAAGGGTTGTGCAAATAATGAGAGGGGGAAACTTTATGAAACACGTGTTGCAACAAGAGATTTATCCGATGCGGGAGTTCAAAGTTTTAAGAGTACAGATTTGCTATAGCAATTGATCAAAAAACAACAAGGGCAACCTCAAAATAAGATCAAATTAAAAAAATATGGTGACGTACGTTCACTTTTGTCTTCTGTCCATCCAGATTGCCTTAAATAGCCCTCTCTATTAACCCGATATATCCTGTTTCTAACATATAATCAACACTTTATTCAACACCAATAACAAAAAAATGTAAGGTTTAGGCAAGGTGAGGAAAACCATAATAAACAGATTGAACATTGAAAAAGTAATTTTTGTCTTTTTTAATAACGTACACCATGAAAGACATTTAATTAAGCAACTATTGATATTACAATTACTAGATACCATTGAATGCCTATGGTCTGGGCACTGTATGTATATATCTTGCCAGATCTACCGTTTTACTCATTGTTTGAAGGTACTTCACCATATTTCTCTCTTTATATCTTGTTACTTTGAGGTTGCTCTGGTTCTTTTTGATCAGCTCTTTTCCTGTTTTTGGATCAGTCGTCATCCAGCAGCATGTACCTTCTGTCGAGTTTAGATGTTTTTTTAGAGAGTAGTATACTGTTGTTTCCATGTGATTATCGCTTACCGGTTGTGTTAAATTTGCTATACTGACTATTTAGGAAGCCACACCACTTCACCTTCTGAAATAGAGGCAGCCATATTGTGCGCCCTGAGAAGCCGGATCTTCACCGATCGATCGGCAGCTTATATAATTGCCTTGCCTTAAAGGCAAGAAGCGGCTGCTTTCATTAAAACAAAAGAGGCAAGAGGAATTGCCCCATTAAATAGGCCATGACCACTTCCGTTTTTTTGTAGCCCTATGAAGGCGGCCCCTACAGGTGAAGCAGATGTTATTGCTCCTACTGAAGCGTTTTCGAAGGACCCACACAAAACACCAGCGAGAGCAGACACCGTTCTCTTTGCGTTAGATATGCATGAAAAAGGGACGGGGCTAATGAGTCACTGCAGCGGTGCGCAAAGTGGGGGGCGCGCGGGGTTTACAGAGGCCCCGTGCGTTTCCCGAAGGCATTTAAATTAATGCCGGAGGAGCTGCAAGACCTCTGTAAACTCCTCCTTACCTTGATTCAGACGGCTCCTACGTCGCCATGGCAACGTGGTGTCAAATGATACCGCGGGGTCATGTGACGGTACGTTGCCATGGCAACGTGATGTCATGATGCCAGGATGTCTGAGTCAAGGTAAGCAGGGGGGACGTGTGGAGAGGGGGACAGCCGGCAGGGGGCGCAGGGGAAAAAGACTGCACTCCCTGAGTTATTGCACCGGCCTGTAGCATTCAGAGACGGGTCGGGAATATCTTTAGTACCTGACCGTTTTTATGAGTTATGATAAAAAAATAATTTAAAAAAAGGTAAATGTTTTGATACTCTGCTATCGCATTGAACATTATATTCTTCAGTTGTGCGGCTGATGTGTGTCGGTACAATCAACTTTGACACATTTGCTATCACTGCAAGCTATCGCCATTATGGCATCTACACTGTGCAGACTTTTCTTCCCATTTCCGAGCCTTTCCCGTATTGTGCTCATTGAGTGACATTTTCCTTGGATGCCGAATAATTGCAAGTGCTTACCATGTTTTAACCTCTCTGAAAGTTGGGAGGACATATATTAATACTGTGTAATAGGCATTTAAATTGTACTTCACAATCGGCCTGCCCATATCATGTTTGAAATGAAGTCATCAGAAATGGTTAAACCCAAACCTTGGCTTTCTATGATATCTTTCTTCTTCGTGCTGCCTTTGCTTGAAGTTTCGCAGCTGACATGGTAGAAAGTGAACAGCAAATGGTGCTTTTCGTGAAGCTGCGTAGGTAGCTCTATTTTAATCTGCAACACAAGCAAAAACCATCAACTGCAATGTTTTTCTTTGTCCACTTTCCACTCCTCCCACTCACATCTAACCAGGTTGATACAACGTTAATGTATTTATCTTTAAATAAAGTTAAAAAGACAAAACACATTTCCATGTTTAGCGCTTTCAGGTGCAGGCAGTGCAATGAACTGCACGCCCCATTTGAAACAAAGGGGTTGAATAGATATGTATAAACAGGTCTTCTGTATAAAACCCATTTAATTTGCAGTAGAAAGTTTGTTATAATCCTAGGGCTGAGCCACATCCACAACCCTCATGAAAGATTTCTAGCGTATCTCGATTGTTCTTCATTAGGCCCAACCTACTCACAATTATAAGGAATAGAGACAGTTAACGTTGCCGAGAATGGGATGCGAACGGCCAAAATGGACCTTTCCATCACACGTAGAACAGCACAACCGGTAGAATGACTTGTTTGATTAATGGGAAAAGCATAGACCAGTAAATAGTTACATTTACATTAAATGAAGTTTACACGTCGGGAAAAGAACACTCAGGGAATGAAGTATGGGTGGGTTCTGTATTCCCCGTACATCCAATATATTCGAATACATTTAATGCGCACACGTACCTCATCATAGAACTCAGGATTTTGTTGATGGTGCAAGACTGAGGCTAAAGCATTTTTCACAAACACAGGACACCCCGGCCTCCCATATATACACTAAGGACAAAGAGAGGAGAATGAGGAGGCTCCCCCTACATCTTAATGTAATTCTACATTTTGAATGCATTATAATCTGCATGTTCAAATTAAAATTTAGAAGATAACTCAGTCCACATTTTGCTTTGCAGAGATAAAAAAATAAAAAAAATAACAGCCTATAACATGTGGGGTTGTTTTCCAAAACCTACCCCAAATACTGTTTTAGAAACTAAGCTAACAAAGTTAACAAAAAGGGTAATGCACGGTGTTCAGGGCAAAAAGAAAAAAAACAGAAAAGCTTTAGTAAATATGTATGAAACATAAATCAAATAGTAAATATATGAATGTTGTGCACATTCCAAGATAGTCTTATTACGTAAAGCTTGAATAATTTTTTTTTATATAATTTATGTTACAATATCTACTTGAAGAGAAAAGTTACACACTAAGCAAAGTGTATTAAATGCAATTACATTGAATGCAATTGCATTAAAAAGCAATTACTTGAAATCATAATTAACAAGTCACAAACATACAGTACAGACCAACATATGCACACAACAGAGACTGAGACTAGTCACAATGTATGTTTGGACATTTTCACAACCCAGAGCCTGCTGGAGAGCTGGGATCAATTTAGCTTTTTTGTTATGAAAAACAGCATGGCCAGGAACAGATTTCCATTCCAAGAAAAAAGTATAGAAGATTGGCTCATTAATGATGCAAGCCACTTATGCAAGTGGCACATATTATACAATGATATATCATTGCAACCCAACACTCCAGCACTCCCAATTTGCCACCATAATGCTTGGCACAAAACTATGTGCTGGCTGACACACACACACAGATCAAGTTCTCTCACCATGTAAAATTCAGATACAAAGCAGGACGAAAACTGACCAGTATCAGCCCAAAGATTCAAAATGTATGGGTTTATGGAAGCAGGTGTGAATAGAAACAAACAAGAGCAAACCATCAAGCGGACATAGATCCATATATCCAGTTACAATATGTGCATGTGTGTAAAGGTCTTTGGCAAAATATTGCTAGCAACATTTAAAGGGAGTGATATAATGCAGTATAGAACAAACCCTTAAAGACTGCGATTCCTCATCGTCCGAATCCTTAAACTCAATGGACACTGCTATATTCCGTGCCTAAAATATAGTAAATGTTAATTACATGCATTAGTCATTCAAAGTGTCAATTTCTTACATGCGTACTTCAAACAAACATATTGTACAGGCATACCCCGGTTTAAGTACACTCACTTTAAGTACACTCGCGAGTAAGTACATCTCGCTCAATAGGCAAACGGCAGCTCACGCATGCGCCAGTCAGCACGTCCTGAACAGCAATACCGGCTCCCTACCTGTACCGAAGGTGTGCGCAAGCGGGGAGATTATAGAGCCTGTTACAAATGCCTTATTTACATCAGTTATGCACGTATATGACGATTGCAGTACAGTACGTGCATCAATAAGTGGGGAAAGGTAGTGCTTCACTTTAAGTACATTTTCGCTTTACATACATGCCCCGGTCCCATTGCGTACGTTAATGTGGGGTATGCCTGTATTGCTTTTTGCTATGGTTTAAGTTTTAAGAACCAACCATGTGTTTCTGTCATTTCAGTCCTTTAATCTCTACTTTAAAGTAGTGAAGTACAGAAGTGTTTGCATCGTACAGTATTTACAGAAAGTGCTCTACAGTGGAAACAAAGATAACGTAATAAAGATAATGTGGGCAAACTAAGCAATACAAAATACACCTCTAGTTGATTTACGGACTAAAATAGGTAAAAATGCTAGTTTCTAAAGCACAAAATAAAACAATTGTCATAGTACTGAATGGGGAAGCATATAAAGAGGCTCTAAAACAGGGGGTTCAAACTTAGTCCTCAAGGGCCACCAACACGCCAGGTTTTGTGGAAATCCCTGCTTCAGCACAGGCAGCTCAAACAGTGGCTCGGTCTTTGACTGAGCCTCCAGTGCTGAAGCAGGGATATCCATAAAACTGGCCTGTTGATGGCCCTTGAGGACCTGCTCTAAAAGATTCGAGACAACAAAATATTTGGAAGATAAATTGGTAAATCCGGAACAATATCCAAATATTCTTATTCCCCCAAAGTCAATTCTTAATTACACAAAAAAATGTTTTTCTTTTTAGCCCGTTAAAGAAACCCCCATAGTAAAACTATATTGTGCACGTATAGCCTGCCTCTTGTAAAGGGTTATTTTCAGCTCCATGTGCGGCCAGCTGAATTGTAGCAAATGTGGATTCTCCTATTTTCATAACACCTTAAAAGAAAAAATGTAAAAAGGTTGATTCCTCCACTTTACCTAGTTTATAATCATCCGCCCATTTTTAAGCACATGCTACGTGTAACAGCAATTCTAAATAAACCCAGCATAGTGTCGTCTCCTGGTCCACCTAAGGTCACAATTACTGAAACCTCCCCTTCCCCCAATACAGTTTAGATCCTATTAATGCCAATAAAAGGCATCATAGTAGCACGTTTAGGTTTTACACTAAATAAGGGACTAATACAACTACTGTGCTAATCGTTGAGGCCCAGCTCCACAAAAGGGTGCAAAACGTTAGCACGCCTCAGCGCCAATTCATATCAACAGGCATAAAGGTGTGCTAAAACCAGCACCCGTCTGTGGATCGGGGCCTTCGTGGTGCTCATTGTTGTGCTTACCTGTGTTAAGCACACCTTACATTTGATGGTTTATTAGCGGTTGTGTTATACTTTACATTTCCCTTTGGTTTTACATGCATTATTTTGCTAACAAAATGATACAACAAGTAGAGCGAGGATGGCTGTGTGTTCACCCGAGGATGGCTGTGTGTTCACCCGAGGATGGCTGTGTTCACCCGTAGCGTAGACAAAAAAAAAAAAAAGATCCGGTAATTATATCAAAAAAACAAAAGTACTACTGTAGTGCCGACGAGTATTCTAAAACAAATCTGGGGCAATCACCAACAAGACTCAGGTACATGCTGGGTACATCCTGCAACATTTCAGTGGAATTTCTGCAGACAGACTAATGGCCCATCGGATTAACAGCGGGAGTCCCTGGCAGTCCCATTCAAACTAAAAATGGGACTGCCAGGGTCCCCTGCTGTGTTAATCCGATGGGCCACTAGTCTCTGCAGAAATGTCACTGAAATGTTGCAGCATGTACCCAGCATGTACCTGGGTCTTGTTGGTGATTGCCCCAGATTTTCCAAGGCAAGTTTATAGCAAGTTTTAGAATACTCGTCAGCGCACCTGTAGCTATAATGGCTAATTGATGTGTACAAAGAGTGAAAGCTTTCATAACCACTCGGGTCCCTTCTTCAGCCATGTTGCCTTACAGTCTTTGTAATTGAAAAGAACAAAAAGGTGTCTAAAATGGTATCTGCTTAGCTATAAATAAAAATGGTCGGACACGTCAAACAAATGCAGATAATTGCATTCTCCATGTCACAAATGTCATGAGAACCAGCTGGACTTACCTTGGCAAATGACTTCTGCCCGTCATATTTCAAGTGCTTTGGATAAACATAAAGGTGATTATTGTAGACGGTGAAAGGCTGTGTGTGTTTAGGTATCCAGGGGACAAATTCCTCCACTTCAAACGTTACTACTGTCTCTGCATTGCTTTCAAACTGTTTCATGGGGATGTATGAGGCGTTAACATAATCTGAAAGAATAGTAATAAAGCCATTAAAAAAAAATAATAATAATAACTGAAGTGATGCGGAACATACATTTATATTCAGTTTTTTTAGTTCTAAAGTAGGTGCTTACTTGGAAAATCAGGAGCCACATTGTCTATGTTGATGTCTAAATTTCCTAAAATAACTGGAAGCTTGGCCATCTTCTCAGGTCTACAAATACAAGTACAAATAGATTAATTTTGATATGATATTTACAATATACAACAAAATATAAATATACACGTGTGTGTCAACCCCTACCTTACACCTGCTGTACAAACCTAAGTTTCTAAATGTCTCTCTGCGATATCATCCTGGATGGCCCTCCGCCGACTTAAACTTAGCATGGCAAAAACAGAGCTCCTCATACGTCCTCCCAAACCAGCCCTTACTATCTCATTCCACATTACTGTTGGAAGTACTATCATTCACCCAGTAGCCCAAGCACGCTGCCTAGGGGTCACACTCTATTCCCCTCTTACTTTCTCCTCTCACATTCAAAACGTATCAAAAACCTATCGCTTTTTCCTTCTCGATATTACAAGATACGCCCTTTTCTCTGTTGCTCCACTGCAAAAACTCTGACACAGGCCCTCATTCTCTCCCGTCTCGACTACTGTAACCTCCTGCTGTCCGGCCTTCATGCCTCTCATTATTTTGCTAACAAAATGATACAACAAGTAGAGAGAGGATGGCTGTGTGTTCACCTGAGGATGGCTGTGTTCACCCGTAGCGTAGACAAAAAAAAAAAAGATCCTGTAATTATATAAAAAAACAAAATCCTACTGTAGTGCCGACGAGTATTCTAAAACAAATCTGGGGCAATCACCAACAAGACTCGGGTACATGCTGGGTACATCCTGCAACATTTCAGTGACATTTCTGCAGACAGACTAATGGCCCATCGGATTAACAGCGGGGGTCCCTGGCAGTCCCATTCAAACTAAAAATGGGACTGCCAGGGTCCCCTGCTGTGTTAATCCGATGGGCCATTAGTCTCTGCAGAAATGTCACTGAAATGTTGCAGCATGTCTCCCCTACAATCTATCCTAAACGCTGCTGCCAGAATCACTCTACGCTTTCCTAAATCTGTCTCAGCGCCTCCCTGCTGAAATCCCTCTCCTAGCTTCCTATCAAATCCCACATCATGCACTCAATTCTCCTCTTCACTTTTAAAGCTGTAGGCTGGGCCATGGTACCGCAGACCATGCGGACGTGTCCGCACGCTGAGAGAACAGACTGCCTTAAGGCAGTGTTCAAGACCATGCGGCGTGCGGGCGGAAGCGGGAGGGGGCGCGTGTTGCGCAAGAAATCAGTTCAAACTGATTTCTTGGTGCGACAGGCTGGTGACGTGAGTGGTTCGCCCAATGAGGGCAAACCAGCTCCATGATGTCGCTGGCACGCCCCTAGACATGCCTACAGACGGCATGCGTACTCATGGACGAAAAATGCACCGCTTCAAGCGTGTGACGTCACGGCCGCACACGCCTTCGCACGGGCGAAGGCACTATGGACCTGGCCTTACACTCTTCTGCCCCATCTTACATCTCAGCCCTAATTTCTCACTATGCACCATCCTGACTTTTGTTCTTTTCACGGATGTCTTCTCTCCACCCCCTTTGTATCAAAATCCCTCTCCCACCTTAAAGCTTTCACACCGACTGCCCCTCACATCTGAAATGCCCTTCCCCTCAATACCTGACCAGCACCCTCTCTAACAGCCTTTAAGACCCACTTGCTTAAAGAAGCATATGAGTAGCACAGTGGCTAATACCACCCCCTGCAGACGCACTTATCAGAATTCCCTCATACCATCTCTGTGCATTCTTCCTATCTACCAATTAGATTGTAAGCTCTTCGGAGCAGGGACTCCTTTTCCGAAATGTTACTTTTATGTCTGAAGCACTTATTCCCATGATATGTTATTTGTATTATTTGTTATTTATATGATTGTCACGTGTATTACTACTGTGAAGCGCTGTGTACATTAATGGCGCTATATAAATAAAGACATACATACATAAAACTTTCAATGACAGATTAAACACAGTGGATAAAGCATACCTCACTGCATAAATAAACTAACATTCATCAAAGTTGAAAAGGTTTGTGGTGCAAATGACTGCAACATGAACGTATGTGAATGAAGGAAACTGTTCCTTTAATGTATTTTAAGAATCCAATAAGTGGGGGGAAAAATCTACTAAAAAGTTAAGGAAAAAAATACACAGTATGTGACTCCCCCCCACCGGGTTTCACAATGCATGTAAATATATCGTTTTCTCAGCCGACTCACACATGCACATGTTTTTCTTTATGATCACCAGATGGTCACATTTTCTTTTTCTTAGTTTGTTTTCAGAATTGAAAAAAAAAAAAAAAAACCCTCATAGTCCAGAACAAGCCTAGTCTATGAGGGGAAATAGTCATTTGGCAAAATGTATCCTTAATACATCTCAAAGACATGCTTACAATTATGGATTTTAAAATTTCTTCAAAAAGTTGCACGTTTTATTTTTCTAACGTTTTCTAGCGCGATGGGTCTCTCTGACGTCGGCGCAAGAAGTTAGCTGGGCTCAGTTTCCGGTGCGTGACGGCGTGAGAGGGAGGCCCGGTGAGCATCAGCATCAGACACCTCGGCGTGGGACAGACCGTGAGGGAGAAGCCTGAAGCTGGGGGAAACCCGGGCCTGGCTGCACCTGCTCTGAGCGGCCGCCCCGCAGCCACCGGCCCAGCCTGAGACCATCCCCAAGGTAAGTCTGAATTTTATATATATTAAGGGGGTGGGTGTATTTTTTATATGTATTGGGGGTGGGCGTATTTTCTTATATGGTTTTTTTTTGGGGGGGGGGTATTATTTTTTATATGTATTGAGGGGGTGGGTGTATTTTTTCAACCCCCCCCCCCCAAAAAATCATGTTTTGGCATTCAAAAATATTTAATCGATTAATGCCAAGAATAAACCTAGAGTTGGAAGGAAAGCGTCCTTTGCCCAAATATATCCTTAAAACATCTCAGAAAGGCATGCATACAATGTTATTTCAGGTTTCATTTGTGTTGTTCATGACTATTTAAGATAGTCCATAATCAACACCCTCCATTTGGTGGAGCGTCAGCTTTTATACCTGGGGGGGGGGGGGGCTTGTAACCCCGCCCCATAACAGGCAGGTCCGGGTACTGAAAGGCATCACACCATATACAAGTGACCCAGTCAGTACCCTCCCCAGATATGACACTCCAACTGCCGGTTTAGGCCTGCCCCTGGATAAGGCAACATAGTACCCATCCAGGCTGCAACTGCAGGCTAGGCCCTGCGCAGGAGATTAACCTCAACGCTGCCTGTTCCTATCAGGACTTATAGTGTCGAGGCCAGTAGAAGGCTATGGCCAGGGGCACTTAGTTACATAAGATTGGTATACTATTAATTATTTAAACAACGAAAGTCCACAACTCTCACTTGCATGCATATAATATAAGGACTGAGCAGCTCCAATTCATCATTCATGCAGCAAGACGTATAGTGAAGTACATCAGTACGGTTTATGAGGGGGGTGTAGAATTCAGAGCACTGGAGTCCTGTCCCAGCTGGATAAGGCAAGCTCTCCTTTAGTCTGTGCTCCACGCTCTCTGTACAAGACCCCTTTTCAAAGCACACCACCAGGTTCCCTAGACAATGTGATGCTTCGTCAGGGGTTTGAACGAAGTGCGAGCCTGCCTTACCCAGCCAGGACAGGATTCCAGATGGAGACGCTGCTCTTAAATCTCCCCACCCCGCATAAGCCGTACCTGATGTACTTCACGATTGATTCATCAGAGCTGCTCATTCCTCATATTATACAGTATGAGAGAGAATTGTGGTCTGTTTTAATAATAAATACAAAATCTTGTATGTCTGTTTTTTATGGCGTAACCCCTTAGAGGGGTGTGAAGAATAGAAATGCCTTCTCCAAAGCACAGCAGCTACGGGATTTTATGAACTTTATGTTTGTTTTTTATTATCGATTCCTAGATTTCACCTGAGCTGAGCATAAATTGTATCAATATTGTATAAACACTATTAACGCCTCCAATTAATATTACTCACGTTATAAAGATACAAATGAAAATATTAAAATCAATTGGATCCATGTGCAATTCTGGTTGTTTTTCAAACTTATTTTTAAAAATTATTATTATTATTATTATTATTATTATTATCAGTGGTCGACAAATCACCAAAAAATCTACTCGCCGAACAAAAAAATCTACTCGCCACCTAGTACCACACGTGTGCTGCTTGGGCCAATAGGAGCTCGCCACGATGTTAAATCCACTCGCCCGGGGCGTGCAAATGTATAGGTTTGTCGAACACTGATTATTATGCTTGCATTGCCTGTCAAAGCAGACAACGATAAATAATGCTTTTGACTTGCAAGCTCTGCAAAATCACCAAGTACAGAAACATTCAGATCACTTATCTTTCTACAGCAGTAATTAGGACAAGCCTTCTGCGACGTGGAAATGATCTGAACTGATAAATATCCTTGTATAAGACGTAAGCAGCTTATCTACACTTCTAGTTTATACCCTGAATTGTGCTAGCTGCTACTACCCATAATTCACTCGCGCTGCATGACTATGCAGCACAGCATATATTAAAGTCACTGTATTTGGAGTGACATTCATGAATCATGGACACAGCAGTATCACAAATAATGGAAACACAGACATTGCAGGCATCCTCAGCATACTTGTGTGGTAACTGCTGTATATTTGTAAAGACTGGTAAGGATAAAACATAAGTGGTCTGCCCACACATCCACTTCTTCCCGCCCCCGCCCCCCCATCAAATCTGTGTAATATAGAATGAGAACGAGATTAAAACGACAGATTCCATCTTCCAATACTACTTACGTATAGAATGTCTGTCCCTGGATTAACTATGTAACTATCTCAGAAAACCCTTGAGACTACCTTCCTTTCTCTGGGCTTACACCTTTTGGGAATTTTTCCATTAAATATTGGTATGTAGAACAGCATTACTTACTTATCTGAGATGTGGGAGTTTTGTCTAAGCTAGGCTGATAACAAAATGACTCACTTTCTAAAATCTGCCAGCAGTTTAAGCATGTCTTCATTAGAAAGTTTGTTGCTGTCTTGTCTGTAGATTGCAGAAAACCTTGCAGTTTTGTCCAATGTCCCAGAAGAATCTTTAAATAGTGTTCTGAAAAAACAAAGAATAACATTTTTTTGTTGTTGTATTCCAGTCACTGATCGAGTAGAAAAATTGAACAGTTGCAGCTTGAGTACTTACTGAAAAGACAGCTACATCATTTCATATCCATGTACCACAGAGCACAGTAACACAAAACTATATAGACTCAAAACCTCAACATCTTACTTCTTCAATGTCAAGAGAAATTTAGATTATAGAAATAGTTTGAGTTTTTTTGTTCTAAAAAGAAACAGATTCAGCGGCGATGCTGAGAACATGTCAAGAAGCTGCAGCACCAACTTGCACATCCAATTCAGTTAATTGCAACCACATGGTATGCCTGTTCTACTAATTCCATGGTCCATGCTACCTCCTCTCCCATCACTGTGATCAATCATGCACATACTGTTATACAATGATGTGGTTTTGATCTTCACTATTCTGCACTCAGAATGTGTTGTAGCGTTGTGTGGTGGGCTGAGCAGGATCAGTGGTTTGTGAAGAGCCATTTTATACAGAACAAACATGTTTGAAGGAACACTAGCATAAACCTTGCTTAATTATTTTAAATACTATTTACTGAACGAATAAAGAGAAATTAGTAACCATATTAATTCAGACAAATATATCCTTTGAAATGTATCAACATGTAGTGTTTGTGAAGCCTTTTATATAGAAAATAAATCTTTACATTAACGCCCCAAAGGTGATTATTGTTCTACTTCATGGAGGTGAGAGATGCTTAATATCTCAATCACCCAGGCTGAATCTACTGTAATCCTACCACTCACCATCCCATGGATCACATCTACCTTCCACCTTTCTTTACTAGGCTTTCATCGGCTTTAATTTTAATCACTTCGGGGCAGACTCAAACCGGTTACGGGTAAGAGCACAGAGTCTGGCGTTAACTCCCATTGACTTAATGGGATCAGGTGCACTAAGCAGTTAATAGTGCCTGATAAATCTGCCCCTTTGGTCATAATGGGAGTAATTAACTGTTAATAGACTATCTCTAACTCCCTGCCTCCACACCTAGCCCTAACATGAGTAAATCCCTTTGTCTCGCCTACGTTATCGGCTTTAATCAAGTCTTCATCTGCTATAATTTATCCCGTCTCCTTCTCTGCCATTGATCTGCTTTATCAATTTATGCTTGTGCTGTAAAATAGAAGTCAATTCACACACAACCTTACTTTAAAACCGTACAGTCTAAGCAAGATCTTCCTGTCACCCATATATTCTAATATAAAAGACTCTTTAAAATATACACTGAAATCACTGGTATCCTGCCTTGGTTGTCTAGCACAGCGGTGCGCAAACAAAAAGATTGTGCTCACCTGGTCTAGTAGTCCCACCTTACTGTATCTGTAGGGAGTGAGAGGTGGAAGAATTTGGGGAAATCCCACCTCATTCTGGAGGCGCATATATGCATTTTGTTCCAGTGTTCCCATGTACATATATTTCCTAGAATCACACCAAACCAAACATTATGCGGGTTACCTTGCAGCCCAAGCAAAGGGCATTCTGTATTGTCCAAGCCTGCCGCATGCTTGTTTGGCATTTTTCAAAACCTTCTGTGCAACCTGAAAGGCATAATAACAATACAGCCTGAAACATTGTAACAGTATATGACAGCGTGTGTGTAGGGGGGGGGGGGATGGGAGGGAAATTAAAAAAAAGATTTTAGTTGCTTATTTTTTTCCCCAAAACTATTCTGGAATATTCTGTCAATATCAATTAGTTTCCAAAATGTTGTATAAATAGATTTATTATATCTATTGAGATGATCTAATTTTTGGGGTACCCCATTATTTTAGCAATTGTCACATTTATTTAAATTTTAATGACAGACTAGAAACTGAAAGTAAGCATTTAATGACAATATACTTTGACACCAAACATTATAGTGTCATCATAATAAATGTCTGTAAATGTAAATATGCATTTGTAAATCTTATTGTAAAATGTAGGTTTTCTACTATTTTAAATAAGCAATGAAAACAGGATTCCTTAAGAAGAATAAAATTAGAGCCCTACTCCCAACAGTCTTTTTGCAGTAATTTCCATTTATTACTGAACATTGGAGTGTGCAACACGGACCTTTCATCACAAGACTTGTAAATACAGCTATACTTTGCATTCTCCTATTTTCATTGCTTATGTACCTATTGTGTTGGCTACACATGCAGGTTTGTCCACATTCCACTTTTTTGTCTCCATTTCTTCTGTGTGAATTACTATTTGAAATGAAATGCCATATTCCCCCCCCCCCCCATCAGTAATTCAATTATTTTGCTGCCAGAGCAGCAGCAAAACATTGCAGCATTTGGGCTCCTACACAAAAATGACACAATGAAGAGTTTTTCCACAGGGCACCCTTAAGGTTTGTCTGGGGCCCTACCTGTGTGACATAGCAGCCTGGTTGAGAAACACTGATTCAAGAAGTACTTTCTCACATTTCCCCAGTCTGCCTCTCTTAGGCTGAGTCCATGGTCAGCACTTAGGCGCAGACCCGTGCTGAGGCGCGCTGACGCTCGTCAGTGAGCCCCTGCAGCCGCAATGAGAGCGGCTTTAGCAGAGGCTTGCGCAGGTGTGTGGAGGCGTAGCACTTACATTTTTTTTTAGTTTCGGCGCTCACGGGAGCGCAGGGCCAGTCATGTGAGCGGTTCTTCCGTGACGTCACTGGCCCGCCCCCCCAACATGCCGCCAGACGGCGCGCGAACTAAGGCCAGGGAAAGCACCCGCCTTTCCTTAGCCTCAGCGCACCTCCGCACGGCTGGAGTCACCATGGACTCAGCCTTACACACGTCATGACTTTGAGAGTTCAGACTACCAAACACAGCCCTTTGTGACCTAATTTACCATTTCTAAATCACTCATGCTATCCTTTCAGAAACCATTTTAAGCAAAGGAAATCACTGTGGCTGCCAAACCAGTCAAGCTTCTACAAGCCAAAAGAAAGCGGCACCATCACTGGGACATGCTTGTGCGGCTCTTGTTAGTGGGCACCAAACGGAGAACAGCACAGTAACACAAGTCGCTTATTCTTTAACTGTGTTTTCTGGGCCTGCCAGATGTCATTAGAGATGCGGCCCCTAGATCGGGAATCCATTCTGCTAAAGTGGCATTACTGCCCTCTCTACGTTGGTAACGTCTCCCTGGCTCCTACACAAGGAAGAATAAGATGAACTGCTGCTAAAATAAGGTAAAGTACTCTTGCATTCTCCGGAGATCAATGTGCAAGAGATAAAAATAAAGCATTTAGAAATGAACACTCCCACAGGCATTAAAATATTTAAAGATACAGCAAGCATTTCTATCAATTTTTAATTAACATGAATAATTCATTGACAAATATGGAGAGACATGTAAACAGAAAGGTTTTACCAAACAATTTGCCCTTCAGACAGTCTCCTCAGAGAGAAATACTAATGCAGCTACTTGAACCAGAACACGTAAAGGTTCATACCCAGCAGGGGAGATTGTGTTCGTTTTATGTGAACATGAACAGGAAAAATGTGATTGTTACAATTAAAAGGTTTAATCCAACTTAATCAGTTCTTGTGGTGTTTTTTTTTAACCTCTTCACAAACGCCCTTATGGAACCCTTCAGTAGTTTTCTATTTTGGACTTCTAAACACGGAGATCACTTATTAAAGAGGCAGTCCAAGCAGCACTGCAAACATTTTTTTATTTTTTTTACATAAATGCAGCTTTTGATTAACTTTATTGAAAATGAATTACCTACGCTGCCAATCGATTCGTTCTCCTGTGATTGATCAGCAAAAATTCTGCTTCCCAGGGTTCACTAAATGGCTGCCTTTTCGTTTCTATCAATCCTTCAGTCAGTGTAAATCAGTAGCTACAATGTATCAATGTATTCTTAAGCCGAGTCCATAGCAGGGGAGGCCGCGCTGAGCCGCGCGGACGCTCCGTGCTGAGCCCCTGCATCCTCCATGAGGATGTCTTTAGAGGGGGCTCACGCGAGCGTCCGCAGGCGTGCTGAGGGGCTGGATTTTTCAGCCGACAGCCAAGCTGTTTTTCAGAGCGCTGTCGGCTGAAAACATCCAATCAGCACGGAGCAGCGCCAACGTCACGGCGCCGTGACGTCGGTGCGTCGCGGGCGATTGGCCCAGCAACGTCACTGTTCCGCCTCCCTATCGCGCCCGCTGGCTCGCCTGCATGGGCATGAAATCGCGCAGATTTCAGCAAGCGAGCCTCAGCGTCAGAGCGCCTCAGCCCTTCTACCCCCTCTATGGCCCCAGCCTTAGATTACTGAGGTAACATTATCTATTTTTACAGTTTGCAGCTTCAAATGCTGGGAGTATTGGCAACAAATTGTCCCAAACAAGAAAGTGACAGAAAGGTCTTGCATTGCTGGGAGGTGGGCTAAACCTTCTATAGAAATCAAAGCATGCTCAGTGTGTTACAATTCATTAAAAATAGCATAAAAAGTGTAATTAAAAAATACAATTGAAAAAAATGCAGTAAGTATTATCTAATACTACAGAATTGATTTAAAAAACAAAATACATGTAGGATATTGCATGAATTGCTTCTTTAAGACCTGCCTTATAACCCAGGCCTACTATTATAACTTTGCAATTATTGCAGCATTTTTTCAACTGTCAAAGCCAGGAAGTGTTGTATATGGACTTGTAATTGTAATCTGTAGGCCTACAAGTGAATAAATAAAAAGCTTTCGCTTCTATCTTGAAAAATTATTATTAAGATAGAGATATCTATAACACACACACACACACACACACACACACACACACACACACACACACACACACACAGACACACAGACACACAGACACACACACAGACACAGACACAGACACAGACACACACACAGACACACACACAGACACACACACAGACACACACACACACACACACACACACACACACACAAAAAACCTCCACTGTTGCCATATAGCCAATAAAGAATATCACTTGTGAGCACATTCACATGTCCTAGACAGGTCTGCAACCCTGCCTTTCAACCATTATCACCTCGCATACAGTACTCCCACAGCAGCAAGGGATTCTGGGAAATGACATGCAAATGAGCACACAATGGGTCACCTTTTGTCTGAAATCCATTTTGGGTGGGTGGGTTTACGATACCATAAATTGCAGAGCCAGTACAACCAGCCTCACATTGATGAGACCCAAAAGGTCGAAACAGCCGTCTGTGTGTTTTTACTGGCTTCGCATCTAATACCATGCTGTGCTTAAAAGCTGTGCTTAAAAGCTGTGCTTAAAAGCTGTGTGAGCTGCTTTGCTTATAAGGGTTCCATGTAAAACTGGATTTCAGGCAAAAGGTGACACTGTGCTCATTTGCATGTCATTTCCCAGAATCCCTTGATGCAGTGGAAGCACTGTATGCTAGGTGATAATGGTGAAAATCAGTGTTTCAGACATGTCTAAGACATGTGAATATGCTCACAAGTAATATTTTTATTTGATATATATGCACACACAAACACACACACTTTAAAATTAATCTGCATCCTTAGATTTACACACATTCACAAAATAATTGAATAAAGTGAAAACTGAGCAAAAATAATGCATTTTCTGCCATTTTGTGTCTTATAAAAAGCTTTAAAGGTACAAAACACAATTAAACAGGCAAAGAGCACATGTTTCTGGGAGTGTATGTATAGCCGAGGAAAGACTAGGTTAACAATTGCTTTTATAAGTGTATTGCAAAACATTAACATAACATATTTCTCATCATATTTAATTGCTTCGTGGTTTCCCAATGCAATGTGTTTAGAAGAAGATTGATCTAAAAAAAAAAAAATTAAATAAAAATTAAAAATCTCTTAAAGATCTACTCCCACCCTTGTAAAGCAAAATAACCAATAAAAATGTATACAATAGCAATTTGAGCTGGGTGCTCTCTCTGTACTGTCTTATACATCTACACTAGCTACACAAATTCCTTAATGCAATTGTGTGTATGGAAATTAAAAAACACACGGCCAATATTTATTGACTGGATCAGTATTGGGAACCCTTGCGATACGTAAATACGCTCTTTAATGATATTTATTTTACTGCACTTTGAGACAGAGGTTTCTCAACTTTTTGATCTATCACAACCTGAGGGTAAGCAGTGAAAAATACACAACGGAGCTCAGAAATACATTAATGCACACCTTACCCAACGCAAATAATGGACAATAATGCAGATTATTTGCTACGTGGCTGCACCACATGGATGCATCGAAGGACAAAAAAAGTGGCCCAGCTGTGAAATGAAGTTGGCTTGCCTTTGTGTAACAGAGCACACAAACAGGATTTTACATTAGTATTTCTCAGGGGTGGAAACTGTCACAATCCGGTGACAGTAAAGACATGCTGTTGAAAAATATAAAGTTATTGAAAAATCGGACTGATTTTTTAAACTTTATACTTATAATTGAAACCGGGAGGAGGCAAGGCAAATAATTTTTGTTGATTTCAGACCAGAACCCCACTAATTGGCTTCAAGGTACTAATACTATGCATTCAGCCATTTATCTAAAACCCGAATAGAAAGCATTGAGGCATTTAAATGGTACTTTTACTGTATGTTAAAAAGAATAACTCACCTTTGCTGAATCTGAGCTCTTCATGTAAGGTTCAGCACAGTGTGTAATGCTGCCCTGGAGGACTTTCTCAATCCTGGCCACAAGGAAAATATCAGGATGGGGACAAGTGACAGAGAATATTCCCTGAGATGGAAAAAAAAAATAAAAGGAACGTTTTGAACATTTTATCTTCTGCAGAAATTAAACCAGCCAACAGCAGTTTCTGGATGACCTTACCAACTGCCCGTGGTACAGAATCGACTTAATTCCCAACCCAGATTCTGCGCTCGACTATTTCCAACCCGAGTTCTTAAAACTCTGTGATACCCATGCTCCACTACGTAGAATAAGAGTATGGGGGGGGGGGGGGGGCACCTTCCATGGGTTACACCTGACCTTATAGCACTCTACCATTTCAGGGAAGCCTTGTGGAAAAGCTACAAAGTAACTGACACTACCAAGGATCTTAATCACTACAGATGCCTGCGGAATATGTGCACAAGGCAAACAAGACATGCAAAAGCACAATATTACTCTAACAATCTTCTCCAGAAAACATCAAACCCAGCTAACTTCTGGAAGTAGCAGTAACCAAGTAATATCACCAAGGAGGATATTACTCTGACAAATCCCACTGAAATTGCAAATGCAATGATCACTTTGTGGGGTGTGCTACTACCTTATTAGCGAAGCGCAACCCAAACCAGAAACATGAACCTCATTCTGAGAGTACCCCTATAGCCACACCCTCTCCCAACACTGCCCACAATTTGTCCCAGTATACGAAGAAGTGATTACACAAGATTACACAACCAAGCAGCCAATGTGAACCTGATTTACTGCAATCAAAGTTCCTAAGATTTGGTGCCCCAGCCATTGCCAAACCAATTGCTTCCATAGTCGACACTATTCTGTCTGCAGGCCATATCCCTAAGACCTGTAAAACTGCCAGAGTTGTCTCAATCTTCAAAAGTGGGGACAAAAATACAGTCTCAAAATAGAGGCCAATCTCTCTTCTCCCAAAACTATCCAGAGTCATGGAAAAATGTGTTCACACCCAATTATGTGATTGCTATACCAATACAAATCTCCCTAGCCAATTCCAATTTGGTTTTCGCCCCAAACACTCTACCCTGCTAAAAGTTTGCAATGAGATCAATTGTGGAATGGAACAACTCACTGGTGAGTTGAACACATACTTCAGTCTGACTTTGAGACTTGAAAATTGGATTCCCAAAACAAACTGTTTCTAAACACTGACAGGACTGTAACAATGGTATTTGGGACCAAGGTTACATTTTGAAAGCTTCCAATGACTGAGCTACAGATCAGAACCAACACGAATACCACCCCAACTCCTGCTACTAGTTTTAAATACGTGGGCATATGGTTTGACTGCCATTAAACATCTGGGATGCCCATTGATACCCAGACATCCAAAACCTATGCCAAACTAGGTGTACTTTACAGGAACAAATCCTCCCTAAGTCTGCTGGTCAGAAAGTGTATCGAACAGCAGATGCTAATGCCAATTATCGACAATGGGGACATAGTATACGGCTTGGCACCCCAAACCCGCCTTAGCAAACTTGACACCCTCTACAATTCAATATGCTGTTTTGTTCTCCAATGCAACCACAACACACATCACTGCGAAATGCTCAAAGAACTAGGTTGGTCATCACTTGAGTCTAGGCGCAAAGTTCATCTTCCCTGTCTTTACCCAGGTAAATTGTGGATTTTTTTTGTACATATACTGATGGAATATGATACAATCCACCAGAGAAACCATGAACATATGATGAGTTTTGTCCCCATAGCATGTGATGTTGTCTCCTATAGAACCCATCCTCCATAACCTTCAAACCCATGCTGACTGCACTTGTGACTGAAGGAACTACAGATATACTCCAGTACAAGAACATAAATCTGGGAATAGAATATTGATTGTGTCACTTTTGGAGTACAGTGTTTGTATGTTACATGTATTATGTAAATTATAATATTCTTCACTCCAGTGTAATAAATACTAATTACACTGAATGTATTAGGATACTTTCATCAACATACAGAAGTGTAAATCAGAAATGCCCGGCTTGCCGAGTTGCTTATAGGTCAAATTCAAACTTCTAAGGGGCCCCTAATGACCCTCTTGCCCAGGGCCCGAAGAACCCCAAGGCCACCCCTGCCCTGGTCAGTTATATATACCTGTTTGGGATTTTGCAGCATGGATTCTTGAATGGATTCCAGGACCCTTCGATTGCAGTCACCACCACCATTTAATAGCTGCTGCGTAGAAGCAGGAATCATCTGCCTCACAGAGGCATGGTTCAAGTCCACGTGAAAGTCAGCTGAAATCTTCCTGTTTGTCTTAATGTCGAACAAACACAATGCGACAAAGAAAGGTTCAACCTGAACACCAAAAGAAAAGTAAATCAGCATTTTGAACACTGGACGGTCACAGGTAGAAGTAAACCCAAAGTAAGAAGAGGAAGATACAAATGAAATGACAAGTTCCTGGCGTAATCATATGCCATTCATTTTAGAGTGGTTAGGGTTCAAACTGAAACACTATAA
This sequence comes from Ascaphus truei, assembly GCF_040206685.1. NCBI lineage: Eukaryota > Metazoa > Chordata > Amphibia > Anura > Ascaphidae > Ascaphus > Ascaphus truei. The sequence continues at coordinate 271,590,050 of NC_134485.1, read as the reverse complement.
AATGTGCAAACTATTCAACAAAATGCCAAAAAGTCGCAGACTTCCGTTCAAAGAGTAAATAAACACCCTGCTATCAATCCGTGTTACGTTGGCTTTGAGGGTGCCAACATAAATAGAACTTTCCATTAACAACCCTTTAGAACAAAAAACAGAACAAAAGTTGAAGACAGATGCTACTTTTTTTTACCTGGAGAGGCGAAAGCCAACCTTTTTAATTTTCCAACAAAGGAAATCCTATCAGGATTTATACATAAACCAAGAGAAACGGGGTTTAAAAGGGAACGGAAACCAAATGTTGTGACATTTGAAGACAATAGACTAACGTGCAAAATAATGGAACAAAAGGTGTTATTAAAAAGTGAAATTAAATCCTTCTATACCGTTTTCTAACATTGCATGTCATTAACTTTTCATTCATTAGGCTGCAGTAATGGTTTCTGCTCTTGTTATAGAAGCCATTTATACTAGGCCAAATTGTGCCTCCTGTATTCAGCTTTTGTGAACACAACTTATCCTGACGAGATTAAAAGGCAACATAGCCTAAAGGCTGTACGAGTGTTTATACTATATGGCAGTGTTTCTCAACCGGGGTGCCGAGATATTTTGTGCGTCTTGACCCTCTGCCAAGGGTGCAACGACATTAGAGGAAACATTGGGTTGGTTGCCTAGCGTGTGCGCCCCCCCCCCCCCCCCCCCCCCCCCGCCGTGCTGCCTGGAGATGTACAGGTTGCAATCTGTCTCTCTTCTCTCTGCCCGGCACAGAGGATCCTATGCATCTCCAGATTGCGCGTGCGATGCGTATGTTGAGCAGCTGATATTTTAGGTGTATAGGAAGGTGAGTGAGGGAATGGGGGGGGGGAGATGGCTTTGTGTAGGGAGGAGAGTGCTTTGGGTGGTGTTAGAGGAGGGGGTGACAGGGGTGAAAGAGGTGAATGTGGAGTGTAGGATTGAAAAAGGAGGACAATGTGTTGTGCAAGAAGGGGATAAATGTGGAATGTATGTTGAATAAAAGGGTGCGTATGATGTGTGAGAGTGAATGTAGAATGTGTGAAAAGTGGAGGAGTGCGGTGGGTGTGCATTTATGAGTGAAAAGGGGATGAGTGAGGTCAGATAAGCAGGGGTACCACTACTATTTTAAAAATCCATCACGTGTGCCTCTCCTTAAAAATAGTTGAGAACTACTGGTATACAGAGTCTTCGTCACACAAATATACAGGCGTGCCCAAAATAACTCCCAAAAAACAAATGTGTAAACAGTTTTGAAAAACACGCACATCACAGGTTATCAGGAACATACGGAATCTTACATTTGTTGTTGGCCCCTCTTCGTTTTCAGCCACACAGCTTTGGAGATTGAAAGCTAAATCATTGCACTTCACTAGAATTCTTTTCCCAAACTTCTCCTCAAAAGGTTTTATGTCTGGCTCAATTCCTGAAAAATCAAGTTTCTTGACAAGAAAAGAGGACCATAAGTTTCTGAATATACAAAAATATCTAAATAAAAATATGCAGAATCGACCAAGAATTTAGAAAATTTCTACTAGTAGAATGCATTTCCTTAAAAATTTTAAGTGAATTAATCTGAGAAATGTATGAGTACTTCAATTAAAATTCAGACTGTTTTGTTCTCAGAGAGAAAAAAAAGATCTATAAATACTACTGTTGATGGTTTTGCTCTCGAACCATCTCCTTTTACAATAAACCATTTCCAAGTTCGCTTTCTTCCTTAAGCTGCGCTTTTAGCGCCGGCGACAGCGACGCCGTGTCAAAACAAATGTATTGCCGTCGCGTGCGCTTACCGTAAGCGTGGCGCAACGGCTTGGTCACGCTCGCTGGAAGTCATCTCAATTAGATGTTTCCAGTGACCTGAGCCTGACATCGCCGGCACAATAAGCGCGGCCTTACATGGTTACATTGTTTACCTGTGTGTCTGAATCCAAGACAAAGAGCTTCACTCTGCTTTCATTTTTTAGTTTGGCTTCTGCATCTCTTGTAGTCTGTAATTAAACAAATACACATAAGCAAATCTATTGTAGTAATTTAAAACCATGCTTGTTGATTGGTGTTTTTAACCAGCAGTATGTTCTGTCAGATGGGAAAACGCCTTGCTTTAAATGTTTTGGCCATCAGCTAAAATGGATTTCACCACTTGAGGGTAAAGGTATGGTTCCGCATAGTTTTTTTTTTTGCCATTTTCTTCTCCTAGTTGGCAAGCAAGAGGTCTCCGGAGCGAGACAGAGTTAGTTTCTGGGAGACTCCTTTGATAAAGAGGCAATCCAAGTTTTTTTCTTCTTTTTTTTTTACATTGGATTGAAGCATGTTGTCTCTGGAGCCGAACCCCATTCATTTCAGCTCTGGAGAACCCCCTGCTTCTGGAAATACTTAACTCTGTAGGGGGTGCCAGTAGCGGCTCTGCTCAGCTAGAAGGGCTCACGCTATGGCGGAGTTTTATAGCTCACACACCCTGTGGGCCAATAGGAAGTCGTAACGTCATCTGGTGCGGCTTCCTATTGGCCCACGTGACGCGGGAACATTAAACCACAGCTAGCCGGAGTGGCTATGGACACCCACTAAATTTAAAAACGGCATGAACTGCTCCTTTAAAGGATATACAGCTCAACCCCTGCACATCACACCCCCTACCCATCACATCCCATCCCCCTGCCCATCACATTATTTATTTATAAATAAAACATCCTCCCTTCCTGCACATCACATCCCCTGCCTGCACATCCTATCCTATCCCCCCCTGCCCATCACATCCCCCCTGCCTGCACACCACCACACACACCTCTCTCCCTCCCTCCCTCCCTCCCTCCCTGTACCTCCCCTGGGGGGAGAAGAGAATGGAGCTGGTTCCTGGCCACGGAACTCACAGAGACAGCTGACATCCCGGCCCAGACTCTGTGAGATCCTTCCCCCGCACCCTCCCCCCTCTCGCAGACTCACAGCTTCTCTGCACAGCGCACAGATCAGCTGCTGCTGCAAATGCAGGGTAATGCTGTGTGAGGGTGCCGCTGCGACGCCGGCTCCAGGGTGAGCTGGGAGAGTCCCAGCTCTCCCCCTCTGGTGAACGCGGAATCCCTGATCGCGGCATCCATTTTTTTTATCGCGATCGCATCTGGTGGACCCAGAGGACCACGTTATAACGGGGTTCAGCTGTAGATATATCATATACACAAACATACATACATACACCACCCTAAACACACCTTTAGATAATGTGGCGACACCTGCGTACAAAAAGTTAGTTGTGTGAGGGCACTCAAAACATTATGCTCTTTGATCACAGCAGGGTGTTCTAGCATGCTGCAATAATTGAAAAATATATAGTAATTGCAAAGAAGCCAGACACACCCATTATTACATTAAATAAGAATAACTTTCAATTTTCACCTGATATTATGGGAGTGCCTGACATACATACATACATACATACATACATACATACATACATACATATATATATATACACACACACACACACACACACACACACACACACACACACACACACACACACACACACACAAAAGAAAAAAGAAAAAGTAGCTCCACTCGTGAGACTAGTAAATAATAATAATAAGATTCTACCAAGTGCAATATACAAATAAATACAAACAATCCTATATAAATGTGAAAAAATAAATTCAAATAATGTATTATAATAATTTCAAGCAAACTAGAATATACACTCTAAATGCATGAATTAGGAATATTCATGCGCACACAATATAAAATTAAATAATAAAGTCCAAGTGAAAATGTCCAAACCCTAGAATAAGTCCTGATAGGTATAACAGAACAATGTACAGGGTCAAGGGGTCCACGGCTGCTCTCAAATGGAATACCCAATTCCAATGTAGAATTTAGAAGAACAAAAAGAAGACAGAGAGCGCACGCCCCATAGTGTATTATTGTACATTTAATTGGAGGGGGGGATGGAGGAGGGATTACAAACACTCACAAAGTAGATGTGAATAACAAGCAAATTGTGATAAAAATCACCACCGAGGCAAGCACCGTCCCGTGTCACGTCTGCAGTCCAACAGGAAATCTTCGAACGATTCACCAGGTAGCGTTCATCCTCTGAACTATCAAAAAAAAGTCCTCCACGCAATGTGGTATTAGAGTAGGGCCTCAATGAAACACCATACACGCTCCGGCCGTAAAGCATGCATGTAACGTGATGACGTAATGTCGTTATGTACGTCCCTGACGCGTTTCGTCACAATAATGCAACTTTATCAAAGGGAAATGACAGTGGTGGCTGTAAATATATACCAGTGTGTCTCAGTTGATTGGTGCATACTGTGGTATATATTTACAGCCATCACTGTTCATGTCATTTCCCTTTGATAAAGTTGCATTATTGTGACGAAACGCGTCAGGGACGTACATTACGTCAAAACGTTACATGCACGCTTTACGGCCGGAGCGTGTATGGTGTTTCATTGAGGCCCTGCTCTAATACCACATTGCGTGGAGGACTTTTTTTGATAGTTCAGAGGATGAACGCTACCTGGTGAATCGTTCGAAGATTTCCTGTTGGACTGCAGACGTGACACGGGACGGTGCTTGCCTCGGTGGTGATTTTTATCACAATTTGCTTGTTATTCACATCTACTTTGTGAGTGTTTTTAATCCCTCCTCCATCCCCCCCTCCAATTAAATGTACAATAATACACTATGGGGCGTGCGCTCTCTGTCTTCTTTTTGTTCTTATACATACATATACATACATATATATACACACACGCATACCACATTGTACCTACCAAAGTCATTACAGTTGCCATACACATATAAAATACAGCTAACACAATATAGATGGTTTAACATGAATTCTTAGTGGCAGCGGATGTATTTCTGTTATTTGGACCTCTGCACCATCCCACTTGTTCTGCAATGCATTAGACTGTATCTGCAGCATTTAAACTAGCCAGACAGTAATTGATACAGATTTAAACTTTTGTTTATAAGTTGACAGCATAATTAAATGTTGATTGTTGCTGACATTTAAACAGTCGCACCACAATGGAAAAGTCATTTTCATTCCAGATGTGTAATCCTGTCCAAACCAAAGAAGCGGAGTTCAACATTATAGTTCAACATTAACACAACCACATCATAAATTTATGAGCCAAAATGTTCGTGAGGACGCGGTTGTGCAGTATTTGTCAGCAGTACTGCTTGGGTGGGAATAAATACTGTGAGGAGAATCTGTGGTTAGTGCTCTGCAGATCTCTGCATTCATAAAACACAGAAAACCTAGAAGTCACCATGAGTGCAAGGAACACACTGGAGGATGCTTGCGCTCAGAAACAGCTCTGAAACAGCTCTGAAAAGATGGTGGTGCAACCAAGCAAAAAATGTGCACTTCTCTTGCACACGTCAATAAAGCTGTCTTTTGAACATGGTTCAAGCATAAATAAATTAACCTGAATTACAATTTCATTTGACGGAAGTCCAAAAAGATCAAGCTTTGGAATAAATCCTTTTGCACATGGCATGCACACCACTTTTAAGGAGAGTTGGGGTACTATACAAGGCTGTGCCCACGCTGCGGCCGAGCGCACTTGGCGCCTTTACTTCAGTGAATGTGAATCTGCACGGCCACGCAGCGCGTGCTCTGGCATGTACACTCTCCCAAGTTCAGCGCTTGGGGAGACAAAAAAAAAAAATTGGTTTTGAAGCGCGCACAGCAACAGTCAATGCACACAGCACACAGCACACAGCACACAGCACACAGCACACAGCACACAGCACACAGCACACAGCAACACATATTACACACAGAAATAGCCCCGATCCAATCCCCCCACTCATGCTTGCAGAATTATGCAGGACAGCCTGCGCTCATGCTCGGAGAGTTGGTGACATTTTTGAGCTTACACATTCCTAAAATAACATGGTAAACCAATAATGGTATTAAAAAAATAAATCATAATAAATAAACAGCTCCAGATCAGGTTACTTAAGGAATGACGTAATGAGACCATTGCAATAGCTTTGCCAGAGTTTTACATTTGACTTTTTTTTTTTCATTTGCTCATATGTAAACCTCTGGCAAAGCTACTACTTACAACAGAACAAATTACTTTTCTGACTAAGACATAGCCATCCAAACTCACCCATCAACAAATACCCAAGATGAATATGCAGGGAAGAGCTTGCAATGATAACAAAATGGAAAGTTCACTGCGTGTGTAAGGATTTACTCTTGGCTCTGCTCTTGTTGAGCATGGTTTGAAGGGAGCAGTGCCATTACTCAATCCATATTTATTTAAATACATTACACATGCTCTATACAATGGCTCTGTTCATTTATGTTACTCCCAAACAAAGAGGAACACAATAAAACATTTTTTTTTCTTTTATGTCTAACGTTTTTAAAGGAAGTGGCCTAAATAAGGTCTGAGGGAATTATAATTGTGGCGCTGTGCGGGGGCCACAGTTGGAGGAACTTGCCCAGGGCGCAAAACCCCATAGTTACTCCAATGGGTAATCGGCTCATAAAATCTTATCACAAGCTACAACAAAAACAAATAAACACCTGAAATTAACAAAACTTGTGATTTTGTTGAAAAAGAAAAAGAAATGTTTAATTCCTATATCACAACATATTAAGAGATGCTACATAACAGCAAAGCTCATTTTATTTGAGAGCCATTGCTGTGAGCCACGCTCTTTCCTGTGTCACAGCATCGCTTCCAGTCACTGCACTGTGCCTGCAGCAGCCTTCTTACTGCTGTATGTCCTGGGCATGGGGCTTCAGAACACCAACAATACAACGTCTTGCTATCTAGTCACATTCGGATTTATTCCACAATCATAGTAATTGTTTCTTTCGGATACACAAGCGCCACAAATGAATTTGTAACAATTAGAAAGCAATAAAGTTCAACACGTTGTTCTCTAAAGTGGATGTACAGTACTTATGACCATGTCTTTAGATAAAAACATTTTGAAGGATGTAATATATTTAATACTGGGTACCTCGTCTCTCTGGCACTAGAATATTTGGGTATATAATGACCTGTGATCTGCAGAACTGGTAACGTGTAATAAAAAAGGCTGCAGCACAAACTGCTGATTGCATAAACTTGGCAGCCCATAAAATGTTCCCAATAAACAATGAACAGATTAACTGCAGCTACAGTATCTGTATTGGAGCAAACGAGATTGGAAACAATTACCTCAGAAACTGGTCTCCTTCCTGAACAGAAAACATCTACAAATATACTCTATTTCCCTAAGGCTTATACTTGCAGAAAACCAGAGCTCTTTTAGCGGATGTGTGTGTGCAAGTCATTTTCTGCCCAAATGTAACATTCTTTTAATATCATAATGTTCCGTTTAAAGGAGATTGTTTAAAAAAAAAATAATAATAATAAAAAAAAAAACATGTAAACCCTTTAAGGGACATAAATCCAACCCACACTAAAATAAAAACTCATTGCACGTACAACTTCTATTTAAGAGGTATCATTGTATGTAAGCAGCAATAAATTATTATAATGCAGAGCAGACCTAAGTAACAAATATGCTTTGAGAGAAGGTAGAGCACTGCTGAAAAAAGTAGGGCTGGAGGCTGAGTAGTGAAAATTAAAAATGCTTTAATAGAGATGCATGGTAGCAAAAGCTACATAAAAAGGGTCCTCTAATGCATTTCGCGCTAAATAGCGCTTTATCAAAGAGTAACCTATGTCCCTGCTAATCCACTTTATATGCCAGTCAATGCGGAAGTAATTTCGCGCCAAAAATCAGTCAGAAAGAATCTGACTGAAACTGAGTCCCTGTAAAAACTACGGTGGCCTCATAGGGTAGAAATACCTCCGTTTTGAAAAGGCAAAGGCGGAAGTACAATACAAATACACAACTCAATAGTAAATCAATATGAAAAGCAAAAACGAAGCAAGATAACAAAAGATTAGAATATAATAATCAAAGCAATAGATGAAGAAGAAAACAATATACTATACAAAAAAAGAAATCAAGAATAAAAACATAATCTAACTATATTAAACTCTTAATTGATAGATGGGGACATATATAGTTATACCCAACCATGAACCCATAACTCATTCCATTATTTTTATATCTTATAGCAATATCTTAATAATATATAATGATGCAAACAAATCTTAAACTAGATAGAAAAGGAAATAAACAATCTTATACTAGAACTAAAAATAATAATAACCATAATATTTAAAGAAATACATATGTATATATGAAATAGTACAAAGAATAAGAATACTGTATATATGTAAGATTTACTAAAAAATAATAAACCATATAATAAGTATAAAAAATATATCAAAGCTGGTGAATTTTCTAATCACATCTAGAATCAAAATATGTGAATGTATAGAATAGATTCAAAAATTGTATATAATAAGAATGTGTAAAATATAATACTTTAATACTAATAATATAGCAAACTAAATAACCCCTAAGGGGTGGAAGAATAGAAAAATCACATATTAATTCACATTTAGCATGAATATAAATATAAATGTTAGGACATTATATCTTAAATTAAGACTGATCTTAGAAATTAAATAATTTTATAAAAAGTGGATTAATTCCCAATCTTGATTAATCCCGTTCGGGTATAGGGAATCCATGCTGAAGATCCAGAACATCTCTCGTCTATTGAGCATGTTCAGTCTGTCACCACCCCGAATGGGTGGAGGAACATGCTCAATAGCCGAAAAGGAGAAGTTCTGGATACCCCCCTGAGAACAATGGGCAAAATGACGTGACACTGGATGTGTAATAGTACGATTTTTTATGGCTCTAACATGCTCCATTATCCTAGCTTTCAAGGGTCTAATGGTGCGTCCAATGTAGTGCCTGCCACAACCACAATTCAATATGTACACAATGAAATTCGAATTACAATTGATAAATGTGGACACTTTTATATTCCTTTTAGGTTTAGATGTTTGGATACTTTTCAATGGAATGGCATATTGGCAGACAACACAATGAGCACATCTATAGAAGCCTTTTGGTATATTAGAAATATGTTGTGGATGGTTTGAACGAAACAGACTTGGTGAAGAAAACCTGGCAGTGATTTGGCTTTTTTAAAAACAAATTTTGGTCCATCTTTAACCACATTATGTAAATCTGTATCCAATTTAAGGGTGTGCCAGTGTTTGTGAATGATACCTCTAATAGAATCTGCCTGCTTACACTGTTGTGTAATGAAAAAGGGTGCCCTATTCTCCATTTTTTTGGGCATGATGGTTCTATTCCCTTTATATTTGTAATTCTTTTTACCAATAAAGAGATCAGCACGTTCAAGAGTTTTAACTGCATCAAGAGATTCCACAATATGAACCTTATTATAGCCTCTTTTTAGAAATCTATGGACCAAATACTCAGCCTGAATATCAAAGGATTCCTCTGTGGAGCAGAGTCTTCTAAGTCTTAAAAATTGCCCCTTCAAAATCCCCTTTTTGAGGGGCCTGGAATGATTACTGCTAGCCATCAAGAACGCATTACGCGAATTAGGTTTCCTATGGACGTCCGTTTGAATGATTTTGTTGACATCTATATACAACATTATGTCCAAATAAGCAATGTGTTGAATATCAAAATCATAAGTAAATGTGAGATTATACTGATTAATATTAAGAGTGTTAAAGAAAGTTTCAAAAGAAAGAAAATCACCATCCCAAATGAAAAACAGGTCATCAATATAACGCCTGTAGAAAATAATGTGCTCTCTAAAAGGGTTATAATCACTAAAAATAAAAATAGATTCCCAGAAGCCCATAAACAAATTAGCATAAGATGGTGCAAATGAAGTCCCCATAGCAGTGCCCTTTAGTTGTAAATAAAATTGTGAGTCAAAAGTTAAATAATTGTGTGTTAATAAAAATGTTATACTTTCAATCAAAAATGTGCAAAGTGAAACCGGTAATTTGGATAGATGAAGATAATGTTGAATAGCAGAAATCCCTTGATTGTGCTGTATGATACTATAGAGCGACATGACGTCCATAGTGGCCCAACTATAGGAGGTTTTCCATTGGACCTCCTGTAGATCCATCAAAAGTTGATTTGAGTCCCTCAAAAAGGAAGGCAATGAGTGAACCAGAGGTTGAAGGAAACCATCAATATAGCGTGATACACCATCTCCCAAAGATCCAATGCTAGCCACTATGGGCCTTATTACTTATTATATGGTTTATTATTTTTTAGTAAATCTTACATATATACAGTATTCTTATTCTTTGTACTATTTCATATATACATATGTATTTCTTTAAATATTATGGTTATTATTATTTTGAGTTCTAGTATAAGATTGTTTATTTCCTTTTCTATCTAGTTTAAGATTTGTTTGCATCATTATATATTATTAAGATATTGCTATAAGATATAAAAATAATGGAATGAGTTATGGGTTCATGGTTGGGTATAACTATATATGTCCCCATCTATCAATTAAGAGTTTAATATAGTTAGATTATGTTTTTATTCTTGATTTCTTTTTTTGTATAGTATATTGTTTTCTTCTTCATCTATTGCTTTGATTATTATATTCTAATCTTTTGTTATCTTGCTTCGTTTTTGCTTTTCATATTGATTTACTATTGAGTTGTGTATTTGTATTGTACTTCCGCCTTTGCCTTTTCAAAACGGAGGTATTTCTACCCTATGAGGCCACCGTAGTTTTTACAGGGACTCAGTTTCAGTCAGATTCTTTCTGACTGATTTTTGGCGCGAAATTACTTCCGCATTGACTGGCATATAAGGTGGATTAGCAGGGACATAGGTTACTCTTTGATAAAGCGCTATTTAGCGCGAAATGCATTAGAGGACCCTTTTTATGTAGCTTTTGCTACCATGCATCTCTATTAAAGCATTTTTAATTTTCACTACTCAGCCTCCAGCCCTACTTTTTTCAGCAGTGCTCTACCTTCTCTCAAAGCATATTTTATCTACACAACGGACGGATGCACGCGTTTATGGAGCATAAGGGGTCTATCATGTGAGTCATTTATCTGTATTTCTTACATTGTGACTGTGACTATAGGGTATTTGCATGGCTCCAGCCTTTGGTTCAGGACACCATCCCTCTCTATAGTGAATGCACTGGGAGTCCTTCTATATAGGGGCTGTTTTGTGAATTCATTTTGAGGGTGGTTATATGCTTTCTGTCCATATCAGGCTTTATTTGGTGAGCTATATACCCTGTCACATATATACATTTTTTCATTGATTTGACTCAACCCTTGAGTCCTGGGCTATATTGCCTTCATTGCACTATTCTGGGAATTAGAAGCACCATACAGAGATTCATTTCTCATCCTTTGCTGCTGTACTACATTTTTGGTTGCTCATACCCTGGATTTTGAATGGACTTATTATTGTGATATATATACTCCTATTGGACATTGTTACAACTGTTTAGAATTTTTTCACTATAGGACTGGTTGGCTTTTTTTCTATTTTTATTAGGTTCCTGATGTGTGATTTGTGACCAGATATTATTTTTATTCTGGTTTACCCATAGACCCTAAACTCTAATTCACCAATACTGAGATTACATTGCATATTATGGATACAGAAGATTCTAATGAGGATATTATTGAAGAAGCTACTGTGAAGACTTTTTTATATAATAGATTTGATAACACTAAGCGTACCAAACGGGCTGAAAATGTCTTTGATGACAGTGGAGAATTGTTGTGTGATGAACCTTCAGATCTGGGCACACACTTTTTCAAGTTAGAAAGATTACAGACTCAACGACTAAGGCTATGGTGGGACATCACGTCCCTGGAAAACTATACCAAGGTTAAAAGGATCCCAAGAGGACTCCGCATTAAGAAAACACCAACCTTTGGTTTTAGGAACGTGGACTTTGAAAAGGTGTGGATCCAGACGTTAGATGACTGCTCATTTAAACTTATTCAAATTATTCTCAAACAAAAAACTAAAGAGATTACGTTACTGACTAAAGAAATTGAGCAACTACAGCTGAAATTGAAAGCATATATACATATATATCTTATATATTGTATATACAATATATCACATATATAAATTTTTTCATTGATTTGACTCAACCCTTGACTCCTGGGCTATATTGCCTTCATTGCACTATTCTGGGAATTAGAAGCACCATACAGAGATTCATTTCTCATCCTTTGCTAAGTAACAAATATAAGAGTTCTTCTAGGATACTCGTTTTATGTGATCAATGTCTTATTTGCTTCTGTTAACCATTATTCTGACATCGCTCTCATTGAAAATGCCTGCACCCTTTAAGCCTTAACTGCATCAGCGCTAGTGTATAAAAGTGACTTGATGCTCAAGGGACCAGTGTCAGACACTATATACTGTACCTGTACGTGGTTGCACACAAAATAAATTGGTGCGTACCAGATGCGAAAAGCTGATTTTGGAACAATGGATTGCCAATATATAACAGAAGTAAAGGAAAAAACATATGCATAGCAGATGATCGTTTGCCAGAAGTTAAGATTTCCAAGAAAATAATGGTTAGAATTACCTATCCAGTAAAACAGTACATAAGATTACTATAATAATACCTGACCAAGTAGTGACAAACAATGGAGAAGTACTAACCAATATTTAAGCGAGGGGACATTTGGGAAACAGTGATGCTTTTTTTTCCCTTTCCATTGTTCAAGAACGTATATTGGACCAACAAAGACTTCTAATTTTAGAAAGGCAGATATTAATCAACTAAGGGAGATTCTACAAGGCCATGTCCAAAAATACCACAGCAAAAGCAAGCCACAACCTTAACATTAAGATTTGGCCAACACATGAACAAGTACAAAGGTAGCTTTAAATAATTCAATTAACCGAAAATTAAAAGAAATGAAGCATCTGGTTCTGATGACATACATTCAAGGGCTCTCACTGAGCTCAGTCATAGCCAGATCATTGCAACTAATATTTAAGGAATCTGATTCCAGAAGTTCAGTACCACAAAAGTGGAGTGAACCAGATATGGTACCTTTATTTAAAACATAGCTATGATCATGTCCAGGGAATACAGACCTGTAAGCCTGATATCAATAGTAGGACATCTACTGGACCTATTTAGGACACTTATTCTGCCCATTTTCTTATCTGCAGTAACACTTCACATCCTATTTGATCCTCGGCTTTCTTTAATTTTTAGGACAGCCATAGGTTTACTCCAAGCATATTTGAATTCCCTTACTGTATTAGCCCCTACCACGTCTGTAGGGCAGCCGTTCCACAAATTTACCATCCTTTCCGTGAAGTATTTCCTCACGTTTCCCCTTAGCCCGCTACCCTCCAGCTTTAGAGAATGACCACTTGTTTAACACTCCTCTCTTTGTTTGGATTATGCGTCCTTCCTGTATCTTGTCAAATCCCTTCATATATTTGAAAACTTCTATCATATCTCCCCTTTCCCTCCTATCCTCTAAGCTGCACATATTAAGATCCTGTAGTCTTTCCTGATAAGACTTATGCATCTTATTTGCCCTTTCATTTTTTTTTTTTTACAATCTACAATTTATTTACAGTGCGTCCTTCTGAAAACATGGTCTCCAGAATTGAACGCCATACTCTAGCTGTTGTGTCACCAAAAATATATAACGTGGCATCACTACCCCTCACATTCCTCTCCTTATACAACCTAACACAATTGCTTTGTTACATTGCTCGTCTACAATACTATTAAGTCTACTGAAATAATGGTTCCCAGGTCCCTTTCCTCAATAGTAGTGGACAAAGGGCCAATAACACTGTATTGTGCCTTTGGATTTTTGTGACCCAAGTGCATTATCACTTAAGGCAGGGGTGCACGAGAATTTTTCTGGGGGCGTGCGGCGGTTACAGAAGCCCCCCGCTCTTCCCCAAAGCATTTAAATTAAATGCCGGGGGATCGTGTGAGACCACTTTAACTCACCTTCTGTCCGATGGCTTCGGGCGATGCTTCGACATGACAACGCAGCATCAAATTAGGCCATGGACCCTGCAGCATCATTTGACGATGCATCGCCATGGCAATGCGGCGTGACGACACATGACCACGCTGCGTCATTTGACGTCGGATACCAGGTAGGGGGGGGCGCTGGGCCAAAAGTTTGCGCACCCCTGATTTAAGCGATGATATTCAGGAATACCTTTTGGATAATATTAGTAATAGTCAGCATGAATTTATCAGGGATAGTTAATACCAAGCTAACCTTCGTTTATATTTGGATAGAAGTATGGATATAGACCAAGACAATGTAGTTTATCTACTCAGCTTTTGCAAAGGCTTTTCATATGGTGCCACACAAATGGTTAATGTGCAAAAGAGAGGAAATCGATCTGCGAGATTTGCACCTGGATTGAAAACTGGTGGAAGAATAGACAGAGTTACATATGTGGAAGGTTGTAAGTGGAGTACCGCAAGGATCAGTACTGGGGCCACTTTTTAACTGGTTTATTAATGGTGCTCTAAGCATAGAGCATTTTTGTTGACACTAAATTATGTAAGATCTTAAAATCAGTGTAGGATGCAATTAATGCACAAAAGGACTTAAGGAAGGTCTGACTGAGGGAAGGCTATACAAATTAGTTTTGTTTACATTAGAACCGAGGTGTCTAAATGGGGAAATGATAAACATACTGTATATAAAAATATTCAAGGTTAATACAAGAAACTTTCAAGGGAAGTGCTTTGGAAGGACAGTACATGACAGGGTCATCCCTTGAGATTGGAGGAAAGATTCCCACATCAGGAAAATAAACGGTTCTTTAGATTTACAACAATGAAAAAGTAGAATTTTCTAACCATAGAGACCATGATGGCAGATAAAGCAAATATTAGTAAGAAAAGGATAGGCATCTTTAAAGAAAGGAACACAATGCAGGGATATGCTGGCTAAATTAAAACATAGAAAAAACTCTGGATCTGGTGAGAAATCAGATAGCCATTATGGTAGTCAAAGGATTTTTTTCCCCCTCAAGAGAGATAAGCAGGAAATATTTTCCTGGGTGCTTGACTTCTTCTGGATAAATATACCTATACATACAGATGCTGCGGCCGTTATTTGAACACTTCACACGGTGTATACCTCGGATACCCACGTCATGGCGCGTGATTCTTCCAACCGTACCACCGTTAGACGCGAGCGCAGGCGAGTGCAGAAAATGTCATTTTAGTGTTCTGGCTTTTAAACCCCTGAAAGTGACACAGTAGCACAGTACTGCACACAATCCATGAAATTCAAACAAAGCAACCACGATAAACACGTGTGCCGGGGGCGATTGGTGGCGTTAATGCCGCGTGGAGTACAGCAGCGCACACGAAAACGGCGCCGTGATTCCATCGAATAACGGCCGCTGCCTCTGTAGATGACTATCTTGCCCAACTAGAATTTAACAACTCAATGGATATACATATATATTATTTTTAATTTAATATAATCCACTATGTAACAATAATATGGTAAAATGGCTTTAAAAGAAAAAATGATTAAATAAATAACCAGCATACAGACTACATTTTGGATCATGTGATACTAGTCATTGCTATGCAGAAATAAATGTGTATCTTTATAGGTAAATGATGGCACACTGGAAAGTGACCACAGTAAATGTTGCTCATACTGTATAATGTTTTCTGTTGGCTAATTTACCATAAAGCCATAGACTGGCCTACTGTACCTATCCTATCATAGGCAAGTGACTTCTGTAAGGTAAAAGACCCCATATTCCCCACTTGGTTGATATATAATCTGCCGTTTTCATTACATAAGAGGAAAATCTATCATGTAACATAAGATTATCGCCAAAGGTTCAACAAATGAAATTATGAACTGCATAAACAACGTCCAAAAAAGTAATCCTAAAATTCTTCCTGAGCGAGTTTCTGACATTTTGTGTGACCTATGGTATACAAAGTTTGAGTCTAAATCAGGGGTGGCCAACACCAGTCCTCAAGGGCCACCAACGGGCCAGGTGTTGGGGTTATCCCTGCTTCAGCACAAGGGGCTCAGTCATTATGACTGAGCCACAAGTGCTGAAGCAGGGATATCCTGAAAATCTTACCTGTTGAGGACTGGAGTTGGGCACCCTTGCTCTAAATCACTCCTTAAAAAAAAAAATTCTTTGTTTAGCAAGGGACTGGCAATATTGATTTACCAATGCATAATGCTACTATTGTTTGTATACATTTTGACAGAGCTCGTACTACCATTAGTTACATGTATTAATCTATAACCAAAGATGAAGTAATCAAATATTTCACCGGTACACCATCTTCAGCTAATACATTTTTAAATACACTTCTGCACTGCAGCAGGCTTATACTGCTCTCATGACGGAAAATCCATATACCACAAAGGCCACATAGCAGAAGGCGGATAAATGTAAATCAAAAATTGCTTGCCATCTAAAAATCTAAGTATGTTTTTGTATATAAGTATCATGATATCATGAGATCGTGTATTTTAATCCATTTGGTGCTTCAGGGGTTAAGAAGGTATAGTTTGGGTTTAAAAATACAATACATTGGGTTTAAGACAGGTCAAGACTTTTACTGGCTCTGTGCGGTGCTTCAAAGAGAACTTAATTGGGGGGGGCCTGCCATGAATGGCCCACTCAAGGTGACGTGTTGTGTAGAAGGTCATAAACGCTAACAGAGATGACGCAGTCAACCTCAAAGGAATCTAAACGTTTGTGAATAATTACTGGTGCCTTTCAGAGAGATGTGACACACAGGTTATGTTTTCATTGAAGGACTTGAATAAAAATGAGAATATCATGTGACGTGATCTACTGTACTGTACATACTAGGAGTTACAGGTGTGTGTTCGCGGCACTGAGTGGCATGTGCTGAGACCACACACTGCATGGGTAAGAGGTGCCAAGAACAGATATCCATTTGTCACTCAAATTTAGGATTAAGATGGCCGTGATTAGTCTCGTTGCGTGCGTCATGACCGCCTGAATCTATAGATGCAACTCAGGTGTGTCTAAATCAGGGGTGCGCAAACTTTTTAAGCTGCGCACTCCCCCCCTGCCTGCTGCCCCCGGTGCTCGCGCCTCCCTTACCTCAGTTCCTGGCGTCAAATGACGCCGCAGGGTTACGCGACGTCATGTCACATTACCTGCGGCGTCATTTGGCAGTGTCAACAGCCATCTGAATCTCAGAGAAATAGTACATAAACCTGAGCCAGGATTATGAAAATCAGATTTCAACAGAGGTGTGTTTTGGACCAAACACGTGAAGTCTCACTTGTACGCCAGTGACCTCTCTGGGAGTTAACCTATGACATATGGTAATGTAACCGAATTTCTATTTTTGGTTTTATCCTGTTATTTTAAGAAACTGTCCTGCATTTACTGTAAATG
The DNA here is from genome assembly GCF_040206685.1 of Ascaphus truei. Taxonomy (NCBI): domain Eukaryota; kingdom Metazoa; phylum Chordata; class Amphibia; order Anura; family Ascaphidae; genus Ascaphus; species Ascaphus truei. The sequence goes on along the minus strand of NC_134485.1, from coordinate 271,572,671 downwards.
CATGTTCTTGTAATCCTTTTTTCTGTAATCTAAGCTCTGTATTTTTATATATATTAAAACATTTAATAAGTGATGTTTTGCCCACTCTGGAGAGAGTATTAACATTGTTGGGCACATTTTGCTACAACAGATGTGTGTGTTAAGTGCATAATTTTTTCTATTATAAACAGGTACCCGACACCTTGGCAAATACTAATTTGACATCGTTTACTTGCATTTCTCTGGTGGTGGAAGCATATAGATATGATTGCAATTGAGTAAGGGGTTAATAGTAACTCATTGTAAAGTACCTTGCAGAGGAGAAAGGTGAGTTGGCTAGAGTAGCCGTGTGTATTAACCCTGGTTGCATATCTAACTCACATTGTCACTTGTGTACTGTTCGCGACAGGTGGAATATTGGAGATTTAGGGGTGATATTTTTCATTTGAGGGACATTTGCGAAGGTGAAAAGAGGGACAGCTTGCGAGCATTAACCCTTGTTCCGTATGCAGGTCACGTGCTTACAGGTGTGCCGTTCGTGACAATATGTATATATGTTATCTGTCAAACAGATTTTAGTAACCAAACAAGTTTTTCACTCAAACAAATGTGACTGCAAACAGATGAAACTATTGCGTAGCCTTGCCGCTCTACCACTGCAGAAATGTAATATATAGGCAAGAAGCACCTAGTTAAGGGAACTGTTCCGCCTAGTCTGTTTTTTTGTTTAATCCAATGTTTTTACATAGAAAGGAAGCAGTGGTTCTCCAGAGCTGATCCATATTTAAGTCAGCTCCGGGACCTCCCGCTTCCCGAGATCCTTACCGGTACTTCATGGGAGGTTTAAAATCCAATTGGAAGCCGTGGCGGAAGATGTTAAGGCTTCCTATTGGCCCGCGTGATGCAGGAGATTTAAACCTTCATTTTGTTTCCCCTGCAGGGCACTGTACTGGTGGCATCTTTTCCGGAACATATCGGGAGAAGCAGGGGGTCCCAACATTTGAAATTCACGCAGTTCAGCGCCAAAGACCCCCCAAATACACACATACGCGGTTAAAAAACACCAACAAAAAAAAAACCACACCTCCAGACTAGATAGAACAGTTCCCTACGAATGTCTAGCAATGAATCCAAATCAAAGTACATTTTTTATCTGACAATTACTATTTTCAACACTGAATTTATCGAATGTTTCGAGCTTCTTACATGATTTCAAAAATGTTTTAGTCATCCTACATGAGACTTTTTGGGGATTCTTAGTGGTGCTGGGAATAGCGTTTGGCGAAAGGGAATGGACACATTTACCAAACAAGAAAAGGAGTATCACAAAAGTTATCTGCAGCAGAAAATGCCGGAGTCTGCAATGACACTGTAGGGAATGGATCACTGCAAAGTACATACCTTTTCAGGGAGATAGCTATCTAGGCTGGACGATGAATTTTCAAATTTGCTCTGTTCATCATCTGAGAACAAAAATAAAGTATATTTAATAGCAGAGTGACATTTATACAGAGGTGCAATTATCTGGGCCAGCGGTGCGCAAACAGGGGGGCGCGGGCGGTTGCAGAGGCCCCGCGCTCTTCCCCCAGGCATTTTATTTAATGCCGGGGGATCGCGTGAGGCCCCTGCAACACTCCACTTATCTTATTTCAGCTGTGTGATGTGTCGCCATGGCAATGCGGCGTCATTTTGTGACGCGTCGCATGCGTCAAATTAAGCCGTGGGTCACGTGACATGACCCCGCAGCGTCATTTGACGCATCATTAGACACGAGGGGGGGTGGGAGTGCAACCGAGGAGAGAGCCGGTAAGGGGGGTGCGGGGAGTTTGCGCACCGCTGATCTGAGCTACTGCTAATATAAAAATCACCTTTACCACAGGAGGACTATTTATCACATAATAAAATCTCGTGTGTAGGAGCTTTATGGGACTGACTAGTAGGAGCAAGAAACGGACACAGGGCCTCTGCTCAGAAGATCCCAGTCTGGCAGCCAGGGAATACAAAATTAGCAGTACTACAGGACACAGAAGTGAAAAGGTCACATTGTATATACAAATATTAAGTGGGTCTGCCCTATAAAGTAAATCACCCAGTAGCTTTAAGTTCTGTAAAGTAAATAATGTCTCCCCTGTGGCCAGACACAAGTGAATCCTACCAAGGACAGTGGATAGTTTCCTTTACAAAACTCTTCTCAACAACAACAACAACCACCGTATAACTGAGCTTGGCCTGAATTAGATATGTTCATGCAACATAAAGAAGTGTACACTTTACAAACAAAACTGACATTTTAAAAACCTGGTCGTTCTTGAATTGAAAATGTTGATTGATAGTTTCCTTTTAATTGCATGTACAGTACCATGTCAACGTCATCTTATAGATGCATATAAACTCAATATCAGATACCAACGGGGGAATGCTAGTATAAATAGGGGAAGGCTGGTCCTGATTAACAAACCTCATCACACAAAAGGAAGGGACTCAAGTGAGAGAAGCTCCACATTACCACACTGGCAAAGTAAAAGAAAAGGGATATTACAATGCTTTAGTTTAAAACACCCTTAGCATCAGCCATCAGTTCACTTTGGTGGTAGGTTTACAGCACATTTAAAATGCGCCGCATAACATAACCAAGCTATCCATTCAGTGACTAATTAATCATACTGTATACTACCTACACCAGGGTAATAAATTACACAAGCAGATATAGGAGATCCCAGGGCACCAAACACCACATATTAACTATACCAAAGCAGTTTGTAGTTTTCCTAGTAACCAACATGCATATAGTGGCTTTACACTGGCAATTAAATATTTATTCAGTCATTCTTTGTAACCACACACATTTACAACTTTTTTTTTTAAATTATTTAACAGTGTAATAGGTAGTAGCTTTTTATACTTCAAAGAGTAATGTCAATGTAACATAAATAAACATAGCAACAAAGCAGCCAGTCTTACCTTCGTGAGACTCTCCATTTCTTCTTTCTTGCATTGCAGCTTCAAAGTTAAGTTGCAGGATTTTGTTTAAAGTCGTTACCCAATCTTCCATTTCCACTTCGCTGTCTGCAGCCAAAAGATAACTGCTTTTGTCTTGCATCTTGAGCTCAAAAGCAAAGCGCCTGACTCTGTTGTTCTAAAAAGAAAATCATATAATCCAGGTTTGTTATTTTTAATAATAATACTACAGCATAATGCTAGGTTTGTTTAAGAGCTTTGATTTACATTGCAAAACAAGGGGCTGAGGGGCAGGGGAGAGGACTGCTTTGAAATCCATCTGATAAATGTTGACCTTCATGTGCCATTAAAGCTTGAGGAAATGTGAACTTTGCTTACTTCTCCGTGGCTAAAATATATGCAGAACGATTTATTTGTATATACAATGTTGGTAATCCTGCCCAATGCGCGCACACCGTCTAATGATGAGGTAAATGCCATTACTGAAGCTCATCTGTAACATAATTTAACCATCTTAAATATCATGTTTATCCTGTAACCAAAGAGGTTACATAAAATGCAAATGTCTTAAAAGGCCTTCTAAAAACTGGAATAGGTTTTGTGGAAATACCAAAGCGACTACAGAAATGTATGTTCGTTCCATCAGGTTCAAACATGGCAGTTTTATCACAAAAGAATAGGTTTCCCACATTATATTCACAATTGGTCTCGGCTTTTCAGGGCAGGGACTCCTTTTCCTACTGTTTACTTTCATGTTTGAAGCGGTTCTTCCCATTATGCATTGTGTATTACACCCTTGGTATATTGTTGCATCTATTACTACTGCGAAGCGCTACGTACATGGATGGCGCTAAATAAATCAAGTTATACGTATAAATTAAATTACTTGGGTTTAAATGTAGGATCATACGGTTTATGCAAGTCAGAGGATTCCAGAACAGGGCTCGGATTTAAACCAAGAGGAACGCAGAAGAATGATGTGGAGCCCCATACAGATGTAGCCACCTATAATTGTGCAATGTCTTGTATATAATGTATACCCTGTTCATTTATGTAACTGTATTTGTAACCATGTATTACAGGCAGTCCTCGGTTATCCGACACAATGCGTTACTCAAAATGGCGTTGTAAAGCGAAACGTTGTAAAGCGAAACACGTTTTCCCACTGTTTAAATGAAAAGTTCCGTTCCTGAATGCATTTTTAACACTAAAATACACCAAATATTTTATGCAGGCAATAAGATATGCAGCACACACATAAATTATATAATTTATATACTGTATTATATATATAATATAACATAATAAATAATATATTATATAGTATAATATAATATTATATAGTATAATATTATATATATACGCTCTTACGACGCTTTGCAACGTTGTTTATGTGAATGTGTATATATATACAAACATACACAACGTTGCAAAGCGTCGTAAGAGCGTTGGATAAGCCATTTTGGCGTTGTAAAAATGAATATAGGTATGCATTGCATAGCGTTGGATAAGCCATTCGTTGTAAAGCGAAGCGTTGTAAAACGAGCACTGCCTGTATTTGTCTTAACTCTGTGCCCAGGACATACTTGAAAACGAGAGGTAACTCTCAATGTATTACTTCCTGGTAAAACATTTTATAAATAAATAAACTTTGTTTAGCCTTGTACAGCAGCATGGCATGCATACACCAGTATTACAAGATTATCTTGTGAAGCTGGAATAACCACAATGCAGGAGATGGCTGCTGCTACTGCTTTATATGGCCCGGGCCATAGAGGGGTGAGGAGTTCCGAGCCGCGCTGACGCTGAGGCTCGCCTGCTGAAATCTGCGCGATTTCATGCCCATGCAGGCGAGCCAGCGGGCGCGATCGGAGGCGGGGGGAGACTGAGGGAGGCGGGGCAGTGACGTCGCTGGGCCAATCGCCCACGACGCACTGACGTAGACGTCACGGCGCCGTGACGTTGACGCAGCTCCGCGCTGATTGGATGTTTTCAGCCGACAGCGTGCTGAAAAACAGCATGGAGCTCGGCTGAAAACTCCAGCGCCTCAGCACGCTTGCGGACGCTCGCGTGAGCCCCCTCTAAAGGCATCCTCAGTGAGGGTGCAGGGGCTCAGCGCGGAGCGTCCGCGCGGCTCAGCACGGCCTGTCCTTCTATGGACTCGGCCTATGGCTGCAATTGAATTCATCATTCATTTAGCAATTTTATATTTTAGGCACTAAATTCAATTAAATACTTTACAGAAGAGCAGGGAAGAGCTTCAGGTGCTAAAGGACCTGGTTACAGCCTTAAACCCAGATTCAACCTGCTGTTGAAAAACACCTGTTTCCTGATCTCTACTTTCAGACAGCAAATTTATTTGCAACGAAGCTAGAAATTAAGCCAAGGAAAGCCTCAGCTGCAATCCCAGGGCGCGTAGCCTTATGTTGTGGCTTTTGCTGTTCTCCTGTCAGCCACACAGGTGTAGCCCATTTCATGGTTGGCAAACTGCTGGTGCACCAAAGTAGTACGGCAACACTGCCTACATCATTCTGTATTTTCTAGACCGCAATTACTGCACTTATTTAACCAGAATATTGACTTCATTAGACTACTCTAAACAAGACTCACAAATTCATAATCTACATGAACAGAAACTCAAGAGATTGCCAACACAACGCCTCTCCAATTCCCACACCTGCCTGCGCTATCTCACGTTGCACTATTTCCAAAGCGGTCAATATGAAATCTTCTAGGAAAACAAATGGATTGTTAAGTATTTAGCAGCAACGAGGTCCAATAGTCTGATGCGAAGCAGCTCATACACTTAATTATTGCAGGTGGTGATCATTTATTCAACATAAATACGTTTAATCAATAAAAGCCTACACACAAGCTTTTGGAAACCAAGGAAGACAGAAGCTTAAGGCAGCAACTCTACCTACCTGTTTTTTTGTTTGTTTGTTTTTTAACCATCATTTTCATAAAGTCATAGATAAAGGGGGGGGGGTCTTTCAGAGCCAAACAGCACCTATTTTTAGCTCAGGGGAACCCCCAATTTAGCTGCCAATGTTTTCCTGACCTTGAGGAAAATCCAATTGGCTGTCGACTAGCTGGCCCAATGGTAAACAAATGCTTGGCAAATCTTTATCTAAAGCTTTTTGGAGACCTCCAAGCCTTGTTCTTAGTTAGCAAAGTAATTTTGACTGGTCAAACAGATAAAGATAAGTATCTAATCTGTGTTCCCAGAGAAACGCAAATAAAAAAAACATTCTCCACAAGATACAAATACATTTAAAAAAAAGTAACTTTAAGGGCGATTGAATCTTTCTAGGGAAGCCACTCACACTTGAGGTTCTTTGGGCTCTCTATATTGGACTGCCCTTAAAAGCAGCAGTTCAAGCAATATCCTACATGTGTAATTTTTATTTTTTATTTTAAATAAATCAGTCCTGTACTATGAGAAAATACTTGTAGCATTAAAAAAGAAATAAAAAATTATTTTTACAATTTTAAAAGACATTTTTATGTATTCTAAAGTATCAAGCATGTTTGTTCCTGTAGCAACCATGTACAAAGTTACATCCCTTTCTGAAACAGCATCACCTTTTTGAGCCCTGCCCTCTGTAGCAGTGAACCAATTGAATCTAGTGCCTGTCTGGTCACATGATCTTCCTCACAGAAGTGGCCATCAGTGCAGCAGAAGATTACCCAAGATGCATTTAGTGAACCCCCAGTTGAATTTCAGCGATTGATTACAGGATAACAGATCGATAATCACTTGTCAGTGTGTAGATTGTATTGATGCACATATTGAATGGACATTTATTTTTATTTTTTTAACTGCAGCTTTAAAAGTGCAATGAAGGTGCACTTCTCCAGGTCCAATACGGCTTGTAGAACTTTGCAATAACGTTGGCTACATCTGTACTTCAACCTGTGGAGGGCTCCTGCGCGTGAAATACTGCGATTGCCCCGCCCCTGTGCTCTTGCGCGTCTCATCACAGCAGTAGTTTCTTATCCCGTTGGCGCACTGTGTATGTCCTGCTGCAGGGGGCGCCATTGGTTTCAATAACGTTGGCTACATCTGCATATCTATTGGGTGACTTCTATGGTAGTATGAAGCAGACAAATCCATGTGCAGAGGGGTTAACTGTTTAGAAGTATTCGAAGGAGTGCCATGAATGTTTAATAAGAAGGGTGAGGACAGGGAGGCTGTTTTGGCATGTGAGAAAGTGTCACACAACCGTATCATTCTAGCTTTTTAATATTACTTTGCAGCAAGTGTGTGGGATTGCTGCTTTAATGTAGTGGCAAAGGCCAAGGGTAAATATCTGTAAATGCCTCTATCTGAAGCTAGGAATGTGAACTCCCACAGCACCAATCCTACACAAGGAGCTATGCCAAGTCTTAGTTGTCTGTCTGCAATGTATAGATATTTAAATGGAGCAAAACAGCAAGTCTGTTTTTAGTGTGTACTTTAAAATCTACACGTTCAAAAGGAAAAATATCCACACCTTCCGGAAAATGAACACGCTGTACTATATAAGGATAATGAGAACACTTCCAGTCTCCAGAAAACACCTTCTTTCTTAGAAAAAAAAACACAAGACTAGACAGATCTTTGCCAGATCTGCAGTCCTGGTTTTGTGAGTCATCTGCACCTCACTCCCTGTAGTCAAACATTATTGCTCCATCACTAAAAGATGTAGCCAGGCTCCTGAACGGGAGCTGCTGTATAATAGTATCAAACGTTCATTCATCAGCACACAATCCCAATCATAACTGCCGTCGTCGGTCATAAATGGAGTCACAATTGCCAGGCCTATTGGCAAGACATGTATGTTGTGCGTATGTTACCATGTACTGTATTTGCATGAACTGCAAAACAAAGGTGCTAGGTCTTGAAATCACAGTATCTGAACATACCCGGGAAACGCTGAGCCCAGAGACTGGCACAAAGAAGGACATTTACCTGCACAACTCCCATGCAAGAATCAAGAAATATTGATCCTTTGGGCTCCTTGGAGATTTTCTCATCTTTGTAGAAATTGAGGTTGAACGAGCCATCACCCAGCTGTATTAGGTGAAAAAACCTCCTTTTGAAAGACTAAGAGAAAAAAGCAAATGACGCGTCCGTTAATGCATTAAACACCAATTCCTTGTTATGCAATTCTATTCTGCATGTTATCAGATGTACATGTAAGTACATTCCGGAATAGGAGATATTGTCTGATGACACTGTTGTTACGGGGCACAAGTTGCCAATATAATAGGAATTCTACGTATTTGCATTGATCACACATTTTTGACTGTCAAACAGGACTGAAACGCAATGCAAAATTTGTTAGGTAGAATGTGAAACTTACCCTCATTGTCACACTTATTGCACTGTTCATGTTGCCTTTGTATAGCCATCCATGCTTTGTGATCCCCCCCTTTTGAGACCCAAGAGATGCGGCATCCTGTAAACAGAATACACTCCTGTTATGACATAAAAAAAACTTTTTTCTTTTTTAAATAAAATACAGAAAGCTCTGGCCTTCAGAACTAAAAGGTCGTATCTGCCTGCTTCTACAGTACTTTATACAGGGCTCTGAAGCTTCTAGAACCCAGCGGGAAGAACAAAAGTAATGCACGAATAGTCACGTGCAGTCACATATATTACTAAACAGTGCTATGCCTTTAGACTCGTGCATAAAACGGTCCTGTAAGTGAGGCAAAGCTTAGCACATTCATTCAATCCGGGACAAGATGTTTAAAAAATTCACAATTTGGCATGTGGGTTTATTTCTATAACATGCCGATAACATCCAAAATGTTTACAATTTATCTTAGGAAAGTTATGTATTCATATATACTGTATTCTGTTATCGATACTGTACTTCGCAATCCTGTCTTTACATTTAATGTCTAGTCGCATGATAATATTTGCAATGTTATCCCAGAGAGCTTCACTAGAGCTTACAGTACTTGAATGAAACCCACTGAAGGCCCATTCAATAATATATACAGTATTGCTGAACTTGTGAAATACAATAACATGCACACTGACCTCATAAACGATATATAAATGTTTAATGTCTTACTGGAAGCAACAATGTTATTTCTGTACAACTGAAAAACGCTTATTTAGATTTTGCGCTAATAAATCAGTCACTGCCGGAAGGGAATACATTCGATCACTAATCACGCCAGTGAAGGGGACCATTGGTTAATCTGATCAGTTTAGTTTCTAAAATTAGGAAATGCAGCTTTTGACAAACGTTATAATTCTTTGTATCCTCATCATATAGTTTTCAATACAAGTATGAAGGAAAGCAAGTTTGCATCTAACAACATCGGAGGCAGATTACAATTGCAGACTTGCTTGCGAGATTACTGTATGCCTCAGGGTGAAATTAAAACAATCCAGTGTTGATTTCAATACTGCAAAAGCCAAACTGCATACAGTATATAGCGCTGGTGAATCCCTTACTGCTCAGCGATTATACAGGTCATGAGTCATACCACTCACAGATTTCATTGAAGCTATAGTTGCTCACTTCCTGTGCAACTGAGGACATCAAATCATTATAAATTGGTAACCAAAAACAAAACAAAAATTGATACCTGTGGTAACTATGGCTGATTTTAAATAAAACTTTTTTTTAAAAATCAGGTTAAAATGGCAGGAGGACCCGGTAAATGAAAGCAGTCTATTACCCTAATTGAATGTGTATAGTTGACTACTTAAAATTAATTTTATTAATAATATTCTTAAAATAAAAGGGTATAAATGAAAACACAATGCTAGATATCCTCAGTCCGTAATACTGATATATACAAAACAGTACATTATATTTTACATAAGTAGTTGACTTTATGCAAATATCAGATAAACTGCCCAAATTGTATTGCAGCAATATATGGGCAGAATTACGACTATGAATATATTATTCTCATCACCACAATATAACTTATTATAAACATTTAGTGGTGCTGTCTAAGTGCTGTAGTCATCTAAACAGAAATAAAGACACTAAAAGTCAAGAGGACAATGGCTTACTATATCTGATATTTGCATAAAGTCAACTACTTAGGTAAAATATCATTTACTGTTTCGAATATACTGTATCAGTATTACTGACAGAGGATATCTTGCATTCGTCGTGTTTTTATTTATACCCCTTTATTTTAAGAATATTATTAATAAAATTAATGTTAAGTATTCAACTATACACATTCAATTAGGGTACTAGAGTACTTCCATTTACTGGGTTCTTTTTCTCTTTGTTTCCACATTACCAATATCCTGGGAATGGCACCATATCAAGACTAGAATTAGCTGAGCAGGAGTAACATTCCTTCCCGATCCCCCTCCCCCAACTTTCCCCCAGGTAACTAAAATGGCAGTGAAAAGCAATGGTAATAACGGAGATAATTTCAGGACAAAGTGAATCAAGACAAATTAACTGGAACCGACATGGGTTGGTTCGTAGTCTTCTTCAAGCGGTGTTTCAAAGGAAGGTGCAAGGTTTAGGATGCCAATTGCTCACAATTGCAATATAAGTATGCTATTCTTTAACTCGCTTGCAATATAATACTAATGCTAATAACTATAAGGAGAGAATGAGTGCAAGTTGGCTGAAGGAAGGCATTTTTTTAGATTGTGCTTATATTACTAGTATCTGCATACTCGCGTCTTCCATGGACACAGCCACTTTAAATTAAATAATTAATCAAAAAAGGACTTGGAATCCACAGTTGCACTCAATCTGAACCCCTTCAGTGTACAACTGCGTCGCCCCAGAGGCGGACAGCCTTTGGTGCAGCCGAAGGGCAGCTTAAGGTTGTGTGCTGTATGTTGATGGTTGGTGATGTTAAAGTTTCTCTATTTCAATATGAAACTCACCAGCCCTTTTATCCCTTGTGCTCAATTTTCCAACTGTCCATGAAATATCTGTGATTGACTGTATAGCCCTGTTCATTTAATGTAACCATGTATTGCTATAACTCTGTGCCCAGGACATACTTGAAAACGAGAGGTAACTCCCAATGTATTACTTCCTGGTAAGAAAAGGAAGTGAAACCCATGGCATTTGGAATTTTGAAATGAAAATGTATTCTGTCAAAGTGCCTTTGACAGAATACATTTTCATTTCAAAATCGAAGTGGCCTGGATTTCCCTTCCTTTGCTTAGACTTAGGGAATTCTCCAGACAGGTTTTCCCCTGAATCAAGGTGAACCGGTACCAAAAACGCACGTATTTCGCGGTTATTGTATTATTTATGGTGTGCAAGACTGAATCTTTACTACACTACAATTAGTTACTTCCTGGTAAAACGTTTTATAAATAAACTAGATGCAGATTCTGAGAGTAAAACCTGAATTACACATACTGTACATTGGACAAAGCGATTCAGAGGCTCAAAACAATCCCGTTTTCCAGCTATAGGCCTTAATGTAAATCATACAGTTATAACAACTTTCCTTGTGACTGCTCCGTCTGCATCTAGAAACTGGACATTTACCATTTGTATGCATTAACCTCGTGTGGTGCTTTTTCCCCCAATAATTTTATACAGTGCCCCCAAGTATGTGTACACTGGATACATATTATTGTAGGTGTGTGTGTGTGTGTGTGTGTGTGTGTGTGTGTGTGTGTGTGTGTGTGTGTGTGTGTGTGTGTGTGTGTGTGTGTCTCTCTCTTCTTACCACAGTCCTTAAATGCATCTACAAAAGTGTAAAAGTGTTAAAAGTGAAATCAGCGATAATATACTGTATATTAAATGCTGTCTATTAAATCAAGGGACCAAGAAAGGCAAGAAAATGACTTCATACACCTGCATGGTGAATTAAAAGGACATTTAAATGAACTCGCCTCATCCTTGTCAGCATCTTCATCCACTTCATACACATGGAGCGGAAGCTTCTCTTGTTTGGTCCCTTTGCTAAGAAACGTGACAAAAGGTAAATCGTTTGAAACTGTATATTTACATCATACGTGTGTCAATAAATAGGGCATGGAAACATTTAAGCAATAGGCGTGGTGATAAATGAATTCAGCCAAACATCCTTACCAGGATTATTGTCCTTAGAAAATGTGACGTATGCACAGGCTATGCATGTCATAACAATGTATACATACAGTAAGCACAATATCATCTCCTGAGGAGCCAGAATTAGCTGAAGAATCTGAGCTCTCATTTAAGAAGTGTTTGGGAGAGAGAAATGAGTTTCGGCTTGAAACACTTCAAAAAGGTATAGGACCAAGAATATCCAGATGTTTTTGCTTTCCATAAACCCACGTCACACAACCCGAATGGAAATTAAACAATAAGGGAAGAGGATATCTGTTGTTGTGGAAGCAGAGAAAGTTTGAATAGTTTGGACTTGAATCAAAAGGAGGCGGAGGCCATCTGGCCGGGGAGAAGCAAACTCTCCCAAATTCATGCTGTGAGTAGCAGGAGGTAAAATTACGTGAACTACATGGACAGCTGGCTGCACAAACCAAGGTGTGTTTGGGTCACACAATCCAGCTACACAACTTACAGTCAATCTACTTCTATGCACCCTGACAAGCAGAGAGCTAAACTCACCCAAGAATACACCAACCGTACTATTGATTTGTTTTTAAAATTGGAGGATGTATGGATTAAACAAGGGAAAAGAGCAGCAGTTATAAATATAAGCCCACAGGTGCCCGCTAACTTGCTCTGCTTCGTAGGAGGTTTGTTTTACAGTGGCCTTTACTTTCGATCGTAGCGTGTGTGTATTATACTAGGCAGTAACCACCCAATAATCAAACAAACTTATTTTATTATAGAACACATACAAAATATAATTAGCCAGAAACATTGTCTACCAGGCATACAAAAAAACTAAAACAAGGGGAGGGAGATATACAAAGCCCAGCAGTTCTCCTACTATGACTTCCTTAAGGGCATCCAAAGGTACAAAGAACAACCCTCAATTGATATAGGTACAAAACAGATATCTCCGCACAGGACATCAATCAAAAGGAACCCATCATCTAAACACAACGGTAACCTTTACACTGCAGTGAGATCTGGAAGAACTTTTACATTTTAACCTCACAGGCAACCAATATTTCAAACACTTAAATCTCATGAAAAGAGCATCAATTTTAAAAATAGAAAGCGCGCTGGAAAGGGCAAGACGAAATCTGTTACTTAAACGTAAGGGGGGAAAAACCTGCGGTAATGGAGGACTGCTGCTATAAAGAACTGCTTTCCGCCTGTTGGGCCACAACTCACTTTTTGAAAAGCGATAAAACTTTAAAGAAATATTTTAAATATAACCATTATATTATCCAAAAGCATGAGCTGCTGCAGAAAATATCACATGCTTATCGTCAACGGCATTTGATCATAAACGTCTCCCAAGGTTCATAGAGTGCATCCTGCATATTGTAACGTTTAGCGCATGGTCAAATAAATTAATAATAAAGGACAGAACTAGTGCAGCAGTTTACAAACGAATGAACACTAAAACGGCTCATATTCTCAGCATTTCTACACACAAACATCGTTAATATGGACTAATATCGTGGGCAGAAACCACACTTGAAATATTACACTGGTCTGATCTAAAAAGTTGCTGACAAAAAAAAAAAAAAAGAGGAACCAAGTTAATGATCTAAAAAATTACAAAATTAGATATTATGGCATCAAATTCTTTAGGACTGGATCACATTTAAAAAGAAAACAAATCGTATTATATTCTACAACAGCTCATGTTTTCACATAATGGTGATATAAATAGGTGACTGTAATAAAAGCTATTGAAGAAGCCCTGGTGGGAGATGTGTTTTTTGTATATCAACTATAGTTTTTAAATATAATTTTTTTTAAATATACAGTACAGGGTATTTTTTGTAAAAAAATGTTTGGTGTAATGTGTATTTAGATACCAGTGACCCCACACTGACCTCTTACCCACGTATTCCCTGCACAGCGTTTCCCAACTCCAGTCCTCAGGGAACCCCAACAGGTCAGGTCTGAAGGATATCCCTGCTCCAGCACAGGTGGTCAATCAGCGGCTCAGTCATTTTGACTGAGCCACCTGTGCTGGAGCAGGGACATCTTTAAGACCTGACCTGTTGGGGTTCCCTGAGGACTGGATGTAGGGAAACACTGCCCTAGCATGATAAATATCTGTTTAATAAGAAAAGAAAAATATCAACTATTTAAATGAATGTTAAAAACAAATATATAAATATATATATATATAATTTGTAAGGTAATTAGCTTTACATATGTATTACAAGATTAGGCGTTTTTAAATATGGACATCGATACAGGGCGAAAATACCAGCGCTACAAATTGCGAACCAAAACAAAGATTTTGAATTGAATCAATTGAAGAACCCTGATTTTAACCCATGACTAGTATAAAAATGGTGCAAGATGGAGTAACAGATCAAACCTGAAGAAGCCTAACTGGTGAAATGCGTAGGGTGATGTACCCTGAACCTGTGCGCTCTGAATATTGCCATTTACTTGTTCCCTTTGGCACCAAAAATCAAACACCGGAGAGCAGTCGGCTATGAACGCTGCCATTGAAGATACCATCCCGAGCAGCGGAGGCCGACTAACCGATCGGAGCGCTAGGAACAGTGACTACACCACACGCGTCGAGCAGAGATGCCCAGAGGAGCATTGCCATGATCCCGAAAGAGCACAGGTATTCCTTGCAGCAACGCTTGTCTCTCCCAAACAGTCCGCAAAAGTCCCGATCGGAGGAACAGCGCACTGATTCCATACAAGGGAGTCCCCGATAGCAACGTCTGCCCCTTGCAGACAGCCTACCACAGACCGGGTAAGACACAAATACTTAGCACAAGCAGGCAGTGAGAGCGGTGGACTGGGTGAGGGGAGAGAGTGTACATACTGAGATCTCACACCCCCAAAATCTGAGAAAACATTGGGATATCAAAGTAAGTACTAAAAAACATCTAGTGCTGGGGAGGCAATTGCTCATAAAAGATTACACACACATGAGTATATCACCCTTATATTTACATCTACAGGGTGATTGAAGATTACCAACAGTACTGCTGCTTTTTTTTTTTAAAAAAGGGGGGATTTTTTTCCTCAGGATCCTAGGATCACATAACCATCAAAAATCAGAAATGATGAAGTTTGGATAAGTGATGCAATAATCAGGAGAATCAGACTATATGCTAACATACATTAGATTCTGTTTTCTTCCTTCTCAAATTCCCCCAATCTAAGATCAAGCGATTTATCCACCAGAACTGAAAAATCAGGAAACCTCCTATATTCTTTGGCGGTTTTAGCCAAGTATACCAATATATCCACGTCTAGTGTTAACATCGGTTGGACTGCGAGAGTAGATATCTAGGAATTGGGTTTGGTCTGGAATGTATATCGCAATATATTGGCTTCAGCTCATCTAAAGTTCTGGGTTCTTTATTGATGTTGTATACATTATTTTTATTTCATGTCATTGTTTTAATAAATTAATATTTTATAATTACTATTATTGATCTTTATACATTGTTTTCTTCAAGCAACTCGGCATAAAGCGCTCTTAGGCTGCGTCCAGGGTTGCAGCAGCCGTACGGAGGCGCGCTTAGGCTGAGGGAAAGCGGGTGCTTTCCCTGGCCTTGGTTAGCGCGCCGTCCGTGGGCGTGTCGGGGGGCGGGCCAGTGACGTCACGGAGCTGGTTCGCCCTCATTGCGCGAACCGCTCACGTGACTGGCCCTGCGCTCCCATGAGCGCAAAATCTAAAGTTTGGATAAGACCTACGCTTCCGCACGCTTGCGGAAGCGTAGGCGAGCCCCTACTAAAGCCGCTCTCATTGCGGGTGCAGGGGCTCACTGGTAAGCACCAGCGCGCCTAAGCGCTGACCTTGCCCGAGGCCTTAGATTCACAATATTGTGCGCTGACCATGCCCGAGGCCTTAGATTCACTATATTGTGCGCTGACCATGCCCAAGGCCTTAGATTCACTATATTGTGCGCTGACCATGCCCGAGGCCTTAGATTCACTATATTGTGCGCTGACCATGCCCGAGGCCTTAGATTCACTATATTGTGCGCTGACCATGCCCGAGGCCTTAGATTCACTATATTGTGCGCTGACCATGCCCGAGGCCTTAGATTCACTATATTGTGCTAATTTTCTCTATCCCTGCATTAGCTATTTGTAGCTTTAAATTTAGATCTAATTTCATGCGCTAGATTTTTTTCCTACCATTAGGAGAAAAGCCAAGAACCCTGATAAAATAATTTGTACTAACACACTAAAAGATCAGCAGACTGCTGTAGTCACGGATACAGAATTCAAACATTAAGTAATGGTTGGCAATATTAACACACCTGGTTGAAAAGTCACTGGAAAACCAATAAAATATATAGTACTGTATATAACACTATCATTTCACTTTACCATTTATTTAAACAAAACAAACAAAAAAAAAGGGGGGGGGGGGAGAAATAGTTCACCAACATCTATTTTTTACATTTATTTTAATAATGCAAAAGTTATAACTGAATTATTTGAAAGTGGAAAACAAACTTTGTGTCTTGAAGTATAAATACCTACTAAACTATTCATTTTATCATCAATGTTTATATCCACAAAACAATGACCAATGCCAAAAGAGGATTAAAGCATGGAGGCGTCTCCAGGGGAACAGAGAGGAGATGTCTCCTGGAGGACTGGCATTGATTGTCTTTTAATTGCACACTGCTGCTCCCTGCATTGTGGAGACAGAGCTCAAAGGATTATTAAGACCGTTTCAACAACAAAGATCAGGTCACAGCATTTCACTATAGACTTCCTTGTAGGGCTTTTGTAGTAGGTAAGGAAAGGTTGCAGAAAATAAAGACTTTTATAGATTGTTTATACACACACACACAAAACAAGAAGTATAGAAAAAGAGGGAAAGTGGTTTGGTTGTAAAGGCACCTGTGCTTGATGTTGCTGCCCGAATGTGCTCTTGCTTTTCTAGGTGCGTATCTGCTTCTGACCTTCTGAACTCTCTCTGCTTGCTTGCTATTAATTTCCGTATTAAAAAAACTACAACATTCTCCTCCTCTCTTTTAAGGCTCGACACTCCTCTGTACCTACATAAATCTCACCCCTGATCTCTCGTTGCACTCTCTCTTACCAAAGTGTCAAAAACTGCACACCTGTGAGCATGTGACTTCTATATGAGACGAGGGTTAATACACGTAGCTATCCAGCTGATACATATCTCCCTGTAGGGTCCCTAACAGGAGTAATAACTTTCTTCAGTCAGTCACAAATATCACTTTATCCTTGGTGGTGGCAGCGTCCTAAAGAAAAGTCCTAACGCTATAGGGGTCCTTGGTCCTGGTTCACAAAAAAAACATTTTTAATTAGCACACGAAAATCTATTGCAGCAAAAAGTGTCTGAAAATGTAATTACTCTCTTCAAAGTGTATTAAGTTCAACTAGATACCAAAGACGATACTTATTTAATGTTAGATTTAATATACAAAAGTAGTATAGTGCTTACAGAAAATAAGGTTGCAAGGAGCGCACATTACAATATATGCAGATTGGTTTTACCGTTATTTTATGAAACTAACAGAAATCACCAACATACATTACGTTTCTCAAAGGTTCTTCAGTTGCAAATATGAGAATACCCTTGTCATAGCATTGACACTCCCTTGGTTGAATGCCAAATCCATATCCTAAACGTATGGTTTTTATCCTAAAACTCCCTGCATTGGAAACTTGATAAGCCCACCTTCTGGGTGTGTCCTTAACCCACCTCATCAATCTCCAGTGACACCTTTAGGATTTGGGGAAAGAACAGGGTTTTCTTTTTAAATTAAAAGCTGGCTGAATATAGAAAATACCCCATAACTTCCTTTCTGTCATATCTGGAAGGATGCTACTTTCACTGTTGCATTGGCAGAATTAAAATACATGTGTGGAGATCCAATTTGATGGGGTTAACGTCAAGTTTGAGAGACAAACGGATATCGGACCTTTAAACCCTCACAATAATAGATTGTTCAGCATCATTTAATTCATCTGATCTTAACGGTTAAAGATATATTTGTAATTCTTGTAAATTGTCACAGATCCATGATATTTTAGATTCAGTACGTTTGTTGAATGTCCTTCTGGCCACACCCTTACATTGGAAATGCTTAAGTTACATTAAAAGGGCTTTTGCTTATTTCCACCATCAGAGAGAGCTGTGGATCCAGGTTTCAATTGCCCCACTTTCCAAAACCAGGCGTGCCCCAAGATTACCTCACCTTGTAGACAAACAGAAAACCATGCTGGGGTAAGGCTTGGTTGACCCCAATTAAAAATAATACGTGTATTTTTAAGCGGTTATGTGTAACAGTTATGAAAATATTGAATATTGCCATGGCCTTATGATACCAAAGTTGTCTCATCTTTCCCCCTTTTACATCTACAGATCTCTCTGTTCTTCAACCCATTTCACTAATCCCTCCGTAACTATAGAAGGCTCTCCCACTCAGTACTCGTCAAGCACCTTCACTTTCCACATTGAGAGAAGCAGCTCATTAAATGATCAATGCCTCTACCAAGAACTCCACATGCACTTAACCTCCCCCGACTGCACTTTTAATAATGCACGGTTACTCCTACTGTGTCTGTAAGTCTCGCAGTATACCACGTACATTGTAAGCTCTTCAGGGCAGGGTCTTCCTTTGCCTTATGTTGTCATTCACCTATTGCACGTAGCCCCACTGTTTGTAATTTATTTACTTTGTAAAGCACCAAGTTCATTGTTGGTGCTATATAAATAAAATGATACATGTGGAAGAGTACAGTTTAATAACCATTGCTGACCTTATTTTTTAATCTAGAAGCCCCTTATCTCTCTGGAAGCTTTTGGAGGAATCAATTGTACCTGTGAATAGGACTCCGTATACAGTTCTATGTAAGAACAAAGTATTATGATTACTAGGACCAGGATGCACTGGGGGCTTCAGATTAGTATTTCCATCCTAACTTCCTAATTTTGTCCTAATATTGTTGCCCACACAGTATTCCTTTTACTGTGGTACAATGATGCATGCGCAACCTGTGACTCGCACGTCACCTGCTGCACTAGCAGACTGGGAGATGTGGTACATTTTCTTGGCTATAACGTATAGTGGTAAGCACAACTCTGCTGCCAACTGGGGCAGGAAATAAGCTGCGGGTTTAGACTTTTTTCAGGCCTTTGAATGACACCCTTTTCCCAATTCTATTTTTGATCAGCGATGTGGTCAGCACATCACAGGGCTCTGCTCATTTAAAAAGAAAACAAATAAAAAACAATTATATATAGATGCACTGAGCACTTCCCCTGGTTTTAAAAGAGCAATCCCAAGTGCCGTTTAAAAAACAAAACAAAAACATTTTTTAACAAGATTGAAGCATGGGATCTCTGGAGATGAACCCCATTAATTTCAGCTCTGGAGACCCCCTTCTCTGCTCCCCGAGATACTTACCTCCGTATGAGGTGCCGGTATCTCTTCTGCTTAAAGCCCCAGGTCACACGGGCCAATATCTGGATGACATCATTGGCCCGCAGGACGTGGGAGCTTTGAACCCCACCCAGAGCTGCTACCGGCACCCCCACCGGTGGTAACGATCTCTGGAAGCAGGGAATCCCTGGAGCAGAAATAAGCAGGAGCAGGGGGTTCATCTCAAGAAACCCCCTGCTTTAATTTTTTTTTTAAATGTGTGTGTGTGTATATATAATATATATATATATATATATATATATATATATATATATATATATATATACACAGTGGTTGACAAATCACCAAAAAATCTACTCGCCACCTAGTACCAAACGTGTGCTGCTTGGGCCAATATTTACTCGCCCGGGGGTTAAATCCACTCGCCCGGGGCGAGCAAATGTATAGGTTTGTCGAACACTGTATATATATATGTATATATATATATATATATATATATATATATATATATATATATATATATATATATATATATATATATATATATATTAGTTTTAAACTCTACACTTGGACTGTCTCATTGATGGCTTTTACAGTATCTCACACATACTCACCTTGGAAGTTGGCGGAAATCTCCTGAATAGTCCTCACATTTATAGGTGACAACATGCCAATCAGAATTGTACGTTTTGATGCACTAAATAAAAAACAAAAAAATTGTTAGTGTTTGTGACTAGTTATGCCACAAAAGCATTACTTGGCTTTCACAAGTTGTTACCAAATAACAATTAAGCATAAATAAACAGCATACAGTAGTACATGATCAAGACAAAGACGCGGCAGGGGATATAATATAGAGTAGTAGCATGTATCTCAACATCCATTATTAAAAAGTGGCAAAATATTTAATATAAGTTAATCACATACAACACAAATATTTGTTTTCCCATAACAAAATGGGAATAATTCAGAGAGATATATACATATACATAGAGGGCTCGACAAATGCACTCGCCCATTTTAGCCGCTGGCGAGGAGTGCCGTTTTGATAGAAGATAGAGGATAGAGATATATATATTACAGTAGAACAGCAGTTGGCACATACACATACTCCAGTAGATCCTGATGCATATCCCATATAAATAGAATAAATATAATTACCAGATGTCGGTCCAGAAAAGGAGAGACAGCACACAGATAGTTAAAGTCCAAAAAATGTATTATACATACAGGGCATCGCAACCAACGTTTCGGTCCACGTAGAGGAACCTTCCTTAGGGTTGTGCAGTGGTCAAATTACCGTGACAAATACTTATACCCTCACCAAAGTGCATACCATCACCCAGACAACCAATTAAAAATCACTAAAAGCCCGTGGACACAACCAGCTGCAGTGGAGTAGAAACACACCAATAGGCATCTACGTGGACCGAAACGTTGGTTGCGGTGCCCTGTATGTATAATAAATAAAAATTTTGAACTTTAACCATCTGTGTGCTGTCTCTCCTTTAATGGACCTACATCTGATATACACTCAGACATATATAATATATACACACACACAAACACTACAACCAACCCCCCCACCCCACCAAGTTCATGTGCCTTGGCCCTTCCCTAGGGTATGCAACACACTTAATCATTATTACCCCCCAACTCCAAACCCCGCCCATGAACAAAATACCCCCAGCTATGAAGCAGGGGGTCTCCTGAGCTGAACCCTGTTCATTTCAGCTCTGGGGACCCCCTGCTTCCTGCGATACTTACTTCCTTAGTGGGTGCCGGTATCTCCTGCTCAGGTCCAGAGGTCCCATCACATTGGCAAATAGGAAGCCAAGACGTCATACGCTTTAATCCTGAGCAGGAGATACTGATACTCTCTAAGGAGGTAAGAATCGCAGGAAGCACGGGGTCCCCGGAGTCGAAATTAACGGGTGTCGGCACCGGAGACCACATGCTTCAATCCTACATGTTTTATACAAATGTAAAATAAACACAAACAGCAGTGCTGTTACACTCTCCCTCTTGCCGCCCCTAGGCAGTGCCTTGCCTGCTTACCTCCTAGGGACGGGCCTGTGATATGCAGTTGTAAATGTTGCTTTGCAAGCAGAATGTAATGTCAGTAACAGGTTGACTAGTGCACAGCTATAAAGTACTACCTAGTAAAGCAATGGAGGCGTAATACTGTACATATCTTCCAGGGTAAGGCAAGTTGGTAAGTCATAGTTTAGCTTTATACACTGCTATATATATATTCCTACTCTTATTAGCAACATGGAACAAAGCAAGTTTCCAGGACAATGTCTGCCTGCTTTGTTTGTGTCGGTTACCACAGGTGGCTAGGAAAGTCGATACAAGGTTTAAATGTACCTAGTCTGCTACCCCTTTCTACTCTGCCAGGAGAACGTATTTATCACGTGCCAAAACAACAGAGGCGCCACTCAACCATAAGCCTAAAACAAAAAACAAAACATAGTCCAACCCTAATAAACAGACAGCATAGAATAATAAACAATCCAATTCAAAACAAACTAACGCTAAGGGAAAGGTGGGTGTAAAAGGGAGCATGTTACCATGTGTATTTTTATACAAGTGCTACAATGAATGTGGTCATTCTCCAAACTAGACAAGACATATACACTACTCCACCCGCACACACTTATAGCTCCGTGTTATTGCTGTTAAAACTGGGACAGAAGTAAATGCCAAAACAATATTAGAACAAAAAGGTTACTGCTTCGGTGACATTAATTTTTATCAAATATATTACACTGTGGTGACCAGAAGCTATTTGTAATGTATACGTTAAAGCAACAGTAAAACGTAACTCTGATTAGTCACTGACGTAATGATTATGTCACAGTCACTAGGACCCTGATGGTACATCACTGCTAATAGCCCACTCCAAGATGACATCATGCCAGCCTTTGAGTTGTGCCATTTTTTGGCAGACAAAGCATAAACATTTATATTAGTAAATGTATATTAGAAAACTTCCAGTGACAAATATTGGGGGGTGATTAGTTGTTTGGCCAAGGAATAATTATTTCCAATATTTTTGTTCAAACTTCTAAAAAAAAATTACATAGTTACGAAAAATGACATTTTTTAAAAAGTACAGTTCTAATGGCATCCTGCTTTTCCCCCTCTCAGACTGTATATGTAACTGCATGCAACTCAGACACTGCCCCCTGCCTGACTCCAAGGTGTGCTCAGGGTGAGACTTGTGATGGACATGGCATCAACTAATGAGAGTCCCTGGCAGAGCATGCGGGGGCAGAGCTGCTGGAGACCCGGAGGGATCTTGGTCGATAAGCAGTCAGGAACCAGTCTGTGAAGAGTACAACTCAGCGGACGCTTTGGTGACCGGATCACAGATCGACTTCAGGCGTGAGTAGCGACTAAAGGGATCTTCAAGACAAGTAAAAGGATACCAACGTCTTTGTGAAGCCAAGGCCTGCTACGTTCAAACACACAGGCCCTTATACACATGGTTGGGTGGTCACAGGTGAGAGACACCCGCACAGTGTCTAGTAGGAAGTGTTCAGATATATCTGTATATTGTGTATGTATGAGTGATCCTCCCGTTTGGCGATCACGTTATCTTGGAGACTAAACAGAACTACGATATAAATATTATTGTGTTATTTGCATCACTGTGGTATGTTTCCATTTATCTGATCTACGGCCGTGTGTAGGATAGACATAAGGGAGGAGGACTCGGGCCCCCACCTTAGCAGCGGGTGTCAGTCTAAAGATAAAACAAGGTTACATATAACTGTGGCAGATGACACATTCAAGGCAGAAACGCTACTTCAGTATGCTGTAAAGGGGGAGGTGTGATAACTAGTTAGAGATCAGGTAGAGTTCCCAGCTGTCTGGGCTTCCAAAAGCTCCCGAATTAAATTAGACTGTGAAAATCAGTCTCAATAGCAGTTCACACAATTCTCTTGTACACCAATTAAACTTTGTGTGTTCCAAAAACACAAAGAAATGTAGCCCATTCCAACCCACTAGTTGAAGAGCCCTGTTGTAGATTATGATTTGTTTGGCAACACATGGAGAGGGGGAGGGGGGGCGCGAGGTGACTGCCTTGAGCGGTTCTCCCCCTCAAATGGCACCTATGACTGAGTGGCACCACTACTAGTACAACCACCACCACCAGCTGCCACATGGCACGTAGCTGTGGTGGCCGCCTCCCTCCTACTTCCAAATTGCAGCGAATGACACCGTGACGTCACCCGGCATCACGTTGCCATGGTAACGCAACATCATTTAACGCGGCGCCGTCACTTTGCTATGGCACCCGACGCCGTGTGACATCACGTTGGTGACGTCCGTGGCGTCATTTGACGCTGTGGTTCAGAAGGAGCAGGAGGGCAGCAGGTAAGGAGGCAGCCGCAATAGCTACGTTACTTCCCATCAGGCTCGAGAGGGCGGCAAAAGTATATGGAGGCGAACAATTTTGCCGCCCCAAGGCCCGAGCCTATCTGGAAATATGCCACTGAATAATAGATAAATAACCATGTTATTTAAAAGCATAAGCTTACCTCTGTGACAAACAGACTTTGGGCTTCTTTCGCTGCATTTTCAGGGACCGTAGAGCATATATATCGGCCCTGCCGCCTTAGTGTTGCTATCTGCAATGTGAAACAGAAAACATTCTCCATTAGTTCGTTTTCAATGGACATCAAGAAAAATAAAAACAAGAGATGTACAAGCAGACAATAATGACAAATCTTGCTAGAGCAGACCGGTAAAGCCATCTTAAGCCGTCATAAACTCAATTAAACGCAGTAAAGAACAGTCATGCTTAACAACTCACCAAATGGCAACTGGGGTTGAAAAAATGCCTTGGCACATAACACCTTCTCTACCATTTGTAACCATATTTTGCAAACAATCTTCTGCCATAAAGACACTTTCCGGCGCTGGAAGACTCCCACTGTGGTCAATAGGCTGTGACGTGACTTCCAGGGCAGAAAGTGTCTTTATGGCAAGAGACTGCTCCAAAAACATGGATTGTAATGTGCATTACACAAATGTGAATATTAGTATGTTGGCCCAAACGCCTGTATAATTTTAACAGTAGCAAGTATCTAGAAATTACTTCATACGACAAACAAGCAAAATATATGCAAACAAAAGGAAATCTCAAGGTTAGAGCCCAAAATACTTTTGGGGAGGAGGGGTGAAGGGGCAGGCAGGGGGTAGAAAGCTTTCACTATGTTTAAAAAAAAAAAAGAATAAGTAATGGCAAGAACCTAAAAATATTTATCAGTCCGTTGGACCGTACTGGACAACATAGAAAATCTCCGAGTGACATCTCAAGAGATTTCTAAAACGTCTACTGGCAAGAATGTAAGATCCACTTGTATTGTAACCTCTCGGGCCGGGGATTTGCTTTCCTACTGTCTGACTTTGCTGAACTGGTTGCATTATGCAGTAATTTCCCATACTGTATTGTCTTTGTAAAGCGCAGAGTACACTGTGGGCACTATATAAATAAAGCTATACATACATAGAGATAAGGGAAATATTTTCAAGAAAGTAGAAAAATGATCAATTTCTCCGCTAAATACCAGGAAATCTCTCCGATAAATAGGGGGAGCTAGTCAGTATTTGTGGGGCTGCATGCTTAAAATAAAGAATAATAAATCACTCATATATACACATCACTTACCCTCAATGAACCCATGAAACATTTTTACTTTAGAACCACATAGCGGATCCCCATCATTACAGATTAAAACTCTGTTCATCCCCAATATACCCCCCACCAAAACTACCCACTCTCAAATCAAACCTCTAATATAATGCATATTATTTAAAAACATAAAATATTAATAAATATAATATATAATTTTCTGGCCCTGCAAGTCCCGCAGATATTAATATTTTCACGATTTGCATAACAGAATCTTGTTTCCAATGTTGGCTTTATTTTATTTACACAAATATTCTTTTCTTGGCTTCTACAGGTCATTTATTTGGCCGGTATAGACTATTAGAGGGATATATATTTATTACACACTGTATATCAATAAAAACACTGTACACAGCTGCAGCTAAGAGTTCGATATAAAATTGGAAGGAACCCTAAAATTCAAACAGAAAATGGATGCAATATAAGTGAATTGTTAGGAAGTTATATTTTTGTAAACTGGTGTCTAAAATGCAGTCATTTCGAAAGAATCCATAATCAAACTGGTAACAACACAGCTCCACTTTCACCAAATGTTATTTAATATCAGGGTTGTCCATCACAGGATTACGGCACCACGGTGACATTTGATAAGGAAAATCTCTGTTTTAACCTTTAGTGTTATCGCACCTTCATCACTTCTCTGGGTCTGGTGATCACTCCAAGAGCGGTCACAGCACCACCAGGTCCTGGATGCCAGAAATGAACGTATAGGGGTTCCACGTCGCATGGACATCCCGATCACCCCCTAGAAAACGAGCAAGTGCCCATGATCTGGTATGTCAAAGGCCTGTGGCGTGACAGGGCCAATGCTGCCCCAGGGCACGGTCACTCAGGCACTGTGCTGGTTAAGTTGGGGTCTCGAAGCACACACAGTACTTGAAGATTTCC
This sequence comes from Ascaphus truei, assembly GCF_040206685.1. Lineage (NCBI taxonomy): Eukaryota > Metazoa > Chordata > Amphibia > Anura > Ascaphidae > Ascaphus > Ascaphus truei. The sequence continues at coordinate 271,546,701 of NC_134485.1, read as the reverse complement.
TCACTATATATTTTTTCTTGTTCTATGCTACTCCGCAGGATAGAAACAAATATCAATAATAAGCAAGGCCTTGGTATCTGGTTTGGACTAACTCTAAAGGAACCATTTGTCCCACCGTTTCCTGGTTGACATCTGTGCTGCTTCACATGTACAGTATAGTTTTATTTATAAGAGGGGACGGATGCAGAGTCTTCCAGTACCTTTGTACTGAGTAGGGCCTGGTTTCCTGCTACTAGGTCCACAGATTTTTCAGATTGTTATCACTATAATGTTAAACAAATAGATGGGGGTAGAAATAAATAACAGGAAGCTTTCACCGAGGAAATGGATTGAACAGATTTTCGGAGGGTGGGAGGGGGAAGTAAAAGGTTTCTAATGATCTTCAATATCAGAGTCCTGGAAAGAAGCACTCACGCCGAGAATAAAACAATACAGCACAGATGTAGTATGGCTTGCTGTACCAAGCGACACAGACGAAGAAGCAGAGCCCGCGGCACTGAGGACAGCGCCTGTCGCGATCACACTGCGGGAGCGCAATGCTTCTGAAACGGGTTCCCCTGCAGTGTTGATCCTCACTTTCCGCAACCACTGCACTTAAGACGTGAAGTGTTGCTACATCTGCATATACAGAAATCCGCACTCGCGTGTAAAAAAAGGTTGCTTATTAAAATCAGATTAACGGTTCGGTTCAAACCGTGGACCTCAAGACTTGAGAAAGGTCCATGGTTCGGACAGAAGCGCTGATCGGATATAATAAACTACCTTTTTTGACGCTTATGCGTCCACGTGAGTGCTGTCTTCTGTATATACAGTTCTGTGTCCATCACTTTTTATAACACTTATTAAGAGTATGCCACAGACATTGTTGCTTTTCTCACAGGTTAACAGCAAATACATGCAAGAGCTTTACAGGTGGGAGCCACAGCATGTCTGGTACTGAACAGAATTGGAGTATATGTTCACAAGCTAGGCTGCAATATTAATAAAGTGTTACGGGATCAGTTTGCATTGTGTGCACAAATGTAAATGTATGCAGCAAAACACTGATGCTGCGAGATGTTTTACACGGCTTAAATAATGCTTTATGTAGATTGTCACATGACAAGCAATTAAAAATGTGGACTGTGCCGCTCATTAAACTGGCACTGCCTGTGCACATCGGGCCTGTACTTTGTAAGCTCTGATAACAAATCACTGCTATGCAATACTACAAGGTAAAACTGGCTCGTTTTAAGACTTCCAGGCGTGGCAATGGAATAAAACCATCCAGTGACCGGAGAGAGGAGACAAACAGTATCGGCAAAAATGCTGGTTCCCGAGATGCTTCCAGCTTTATGTGCGAGTGTTCTCCTATGTCGGAGAAACAAAAGGACGCTGCTGCTTCCTATTGGATGACTGTGGGTGCCATCTTTAGGGGAAAAAAAACACCATGTCCACCAGCACCCAAGATAAGGATCTGACGGTATCTCTTACACGTTTAGAGAAGTTTATAACGCAAGATATACGTGCCTGGTGGGATCTAGCCACCATGGAAAATATTTGAAAAATAAATGGATCTCTAGTGGACTTTTGGCTTTAGAGAATGTTGAAATGTGATGGAAAACCATTTTGAATTAATGTTTGTTCAAGCTAATTAATTTGATTATTCAGCGTAAAAAGAAAGAGAAAATACGGATTGAGAAAGATTGGAACGTCACAAGATAAATTACAAACATTCGTGCATATTGGTGACTTTAAGGATCTTGATAAGCTTCACATGCACAATAATTATATAGGGGGGGAAATCATGTTAAGTGAAATAAATTGTAACGAGATAAAATGGACTATGAGAGGAAACAGGTTTATTTATGGGGAAAAAAAACCTATTTCAGAAACAAAAGGATGATAGGATACAGAACACAGAACAAACAGATTCCCAAGCGTAGTCCTAAAGAACTGTTCCTCAGAATGCCACGCGTGATCAGGATACTACTCCCCATAGTGTGGCTCTTGCCAAGTCGGAAGGAGATTACATCGGGAGAGGAAACAAGAGGGACCCAGTATAATAGTTCACAAGGTCGCAATGCCAGACCACAGGGGATACTTTGGTCAAAAAACAAGTGTCGAATAAGATGTAGTATTAAAAGAAGATTATTGGAGACGAATGACAGTAATCTACATGATTGCTCTTTTTTGAGTGAGATTTCCCTGTTGTTGGGGTTTGAATTTTGCACCACAATATGATTTCAATTTGTTTGATACGGTTATTGATGTTTATTGCTTTGTATACAAATTGACTCAAAATATTTTTCCCTCATGAGGTGGATTTGGGAGATAACTGGAGTGTGAGTACAGGAGTTAAATCAATCTCATTTTGTGCATCAAATATACTGATGTTTCATGCTTTCAATTTTAAAGATCTTTGTCCAGTTCAAGATCCAATTGATTTGTCTGCTTAACAAATTCCTAATGAAAATTTATGGAAAGATTTTTTTGGGGGAGGATTGATTCTGGCCTCAAAAAAAATCATTTGTTTACCTCACCCATAAAAGTGGGCAACACTCTGATCTCTTCCAGCAATTAGAAAGATCTACAAATGTTAGCTATGGGGTTAAAAAGTAATGACAACACAGATATAGGTAGAAGTAAAGAAAAGCTATTGTATAATGAGAGACCTGCGATTAGTTCCCTTAAAATGAATGATATTTTAATTAAAGAGGCAGACAAGGGGGGAGCCATTGTGGTACTCAGAGCGGAATGTTACGGGGAAGCATTAAGACATCTGGGAGATGCGGTTTCCTGTAAAAAATGACCCTTGATCCCACAGATTTTTATGGCAGAACTATACCTCCCTTTGGAAGAGGGGAGGGTGTTACAGCTTTTGAGTGCTTCTTAATGCGACCATCTCTTCAACAAGGTTCCCACTGTTTCGATTCTCCACCATTTACCCAAAGTGCACAAATCACTTATTAAGCGACCAGGTACTTGTAGACCCGTAGTTTCTAGTATTGGTTCCTTAGGAGAGGGATTGTCCTAATATGTTGATCACTTTATATAAACTCTTATTTTCACGTGATCTTTACTTTTAGACACAGACCACTTTCGTTCATTCTGGATTTTTCCTGCTGTTCCACTTGTTTATGACAAAATATTACTTGTGAGCACATTTACATGTCTCAGACAGGTCTGCAACGATTAAGATTAACACTAGATGTTTCTTCTTTATACACAGTGAGTGAACATAAGTGGAGTCTTGTAGCTATACAACATTTCCTTGATTTTTCACCAGTGGCACCTGTACAACAAGTACTTATTTTAGATGCTCTTCAGTTTACACACACACACCTTATTTAATCGGGGTACTGCGGTGGGTTTTTGCTTTGCTCCATCATACGAAAATTTATTTATGGGGTGGTGGGAGACCAAATATATTTTTGGACATTCTAATCTCTTTAGGAATAATATTCGATTTTATAGACGTTTTTTGAGGATTTGCTATTTATTTGGATGGAACAGTAGAGACCTTGTTGAAAGGTATCCAATTTTTAAATGAGAAAGTTTATAATTTGGTATTTTCATATTTATTTATAAAATATTTTACCAGGAAGTAATACATTGAGGGTTACCTCTCGTTTTCAAGTATGTCCTGGGCACAGGATGTAGATAAATAATACATGGTTACAAATACAGTTACATAAATGAGCAGGTTATACATTATATAGAAGACATTGCATGTACAGTTAAAGAAAATATATATTATGGGCGCATGAAACAGTTACAGACCAGATTAAAATGTGTGACAGCCTTAGATTTGAAAGAACTTAGACTGGTGGTGGATGCGAGAGTCTCTGGTAGGTTGTTCCGGTTTTGGGGTGCATGGTAAGAGAAGGAGGAACGGCCGGATACTTTGTTGAGCCTTGGGACCATGAACAGTCTTTTGGAGTCTGATCTCAGATGATAGGTGCTGCAAGTGGTAGGGTTGAGGAGCTTGTTCAGGTAGCTGGGTAACTTACCCATAAAGAATTTGAAGGCAAGACAGGAAAGGTGAACTTTGCGCCTAGACTCGAGTGATGACCAATCTAGTTCTTTGAGCATTTTGCAGTGATGTGTCTTATAGTTGCATTGGAGAACAAAAACGAAAAATTGAATTGTAGAGGGTGTCAAGTTTGCTAAGGTGGGTTTGAAGTGCCGAGCCATATACTATGTCTCCATAGTCAATAATTGGCATTAGCATCTGCTGTGCGATACGCTTTCTGACCAGGAGACTAAGGCCTTGGCCATGTTTGGCGCTTGCTCGCTCTCGCTTGCTGCCGCTCGCTCTACCTGGAGCTTTTTGCTGTCCTTACAGAGGAGACAGCAAGCGCTTGGGAGGCGGGTATCACTGTGTGTGTTGGTAGCTGTCAGTGTGTGTGTCACTGGGGAACGTGTGTGTGTGTGTGTGTGTGTGTGTGTGTATTATATAATATTTTAAAAATTAAAAAAAAAAGACATGTTGTGAGAATAAATTATTTATTAACATTGTGCAACTTTGATAAATATATTCACGCACACACACACGCGCACACACGCATACACATACACACACACACACACACACACAATGCACACACACATGCACACACATACATACACACACACACACACACACGCATACACAAAGGCACACACACACACACACAAAGGCACACACACACACACAAAGGCACACACACACAAAGGCACACACACACAAAGGCACACACACACAAAGGCACACACACACAAAGGCACACACAAAGGCACACACACACGCATATACATACACACACACATACACACACACATACACACACACATACATATACACACACACACACACACACACACACACGAGACATGGATCGGGGTAGAAGGGGGACAGACCGTCAGGGGGCGGGCGCGTCACTGGCCGGGGGCGGGCCAGTGACATCACGGAGCTGGTTCGCCCTCATTGGGCGAACCGCTCACGTGACCGGCCTGTCTCGCCGGCAAGCGGGGGAATTTTAAATTCCCCCAAGACCTGCGCTTCCGCAAGCGCGCGGAAGCGCAGGTGAGCCCCTACTAAAGCCGCTCTAATTGCGGCTGTAGGGGCTCAGTGCTGAGCGGGAGCGCGCCTCAGCGCGCTTCCGCCAGCAAGCAGGTAACATGTCCGGGGCCTTAGGGAGGATTTGTTCCTGTAAAGTACCCCTAGTTTGGCATAGGTCTTGGTTGTCAGGGTATCAATGTGCATCCCGAATGTTAAGTGGTAGTCAAACCATATGCCCAGGTATTTAAAACTAGCGACAGGGGTTAGGGTGGTGTTAGTGTTGGTTCTAATCTGCAGCTCAGTCGCTGGAAGCTTTAAAAATTTAGTCTTGGTCCCAAATACCATTGTTACAGTCTTGTCAGTGTTTAAAAACAGTTTGTTTTGGGAAATCCAGTTTTCGAGTCTCAAAAAGTCAGACTGAAGTATGTGTTGAAGGTCAGAGAGGCTATGGCTGTGTGCATATAGGATTGTGTCATCTGCATACATGTGTATTGAGGCTTCCTGATAAGCTGTGGGAAGATCATTGATGAACACTGAAAAGAGTAAGGGCCCCAGAACAGAGCCTTGCGGGACACCACAGGTGATATCCAGGGGGTTGGAGTTAGAGCCTGAGATGGACACATGTTGGGATCTACCTGATAGGTAGGACTGAAACCAGTTTAAAGCATGCTTTCCTATTCCAGAGCTCTTGAGTTTGTTAAGCAAGATAGCATGATCAACAGTATCAAAAGCCTTTGCAAAATCTAGGAATACTGCACCAGTGAGTTGACCCCGTTCCATTCCACACTGGATTTCATTGCAAACTTTTAGCAGGGTAGTTACGGTAGAGTGTTTGGGGCGAAAGCCAGATTGGAATTGACTAGGGAAATTTGTCTTGATATAGTAATCGCTTAATTGGGAGTGGACACATTTTTCCATGACTTTGGATAGGATTGGGAGAAGAGAGATTGGCCTGTAGTTTGATACAGAGTTTTTATCCCCACTTCTAAAGATTGGGACAACTCTGGCAGCTTTCCAGGTCTTAGGGATATGGCCTGCAGACAGGATAGAGTTGACTATGGAAGCAATTGGTTTGGCAATTGCTGGGGCACCAAGTCTTAGAAACCTAGATTGTAGTAAGTCAGGTCCACATTGAGTAGAACGATCAACGCATTCACTACCTTGACCTGTATTTATATGTGGATTCATGCTTGAAGATGTGGATGTATTTAGGAAAGAGAATTCTCAAAACGCACTATTAGAACGGATAGCTATCATTCAAGAACTTTAACAAGAGGGTTACAGAAAGGACAATTTATTAAGTTACTATTTATTTTATATATAAAATGTTTTACCAGGAAATAATACATTGAGTTTTACCTCTCGTTTTCAAATGTGTCCTGGGCATAGAGTTATGACAAATAATACATGGTTACAAATACATAGTTACATTAAGTGAGCAGGGTTATACATTATATACAAGACATTGCATTCACAGTCATATATGTTATAGGCGTATGTAACAGTTACAGACCAGATTAAAATGTTAGACAGCTTTAGTTTTGAAAGAACTTAAACTGCTGGTGGATGTGAGTCTCCGGTAGATTGTTCCAGTTTTGGGGTGTACGGTAAGAGGAGGAGGAGCGGCAGGATACTTTGTTGAGCCTTGGGACCATGAACAGTCTTTTGGAGACAGATCTCAGATGATAAATGCTGCATGTGGTAGGTTACGATGGAATTGTTACAGCAGTTCAGATATCAAGGAGAAAGCAGGTGATCTTTTTTAACACATAATAGCTAGAGGTTATAACCATAATGACTTTTATAAACTTTAAACGGACGTTTCCAGGATGAATAGAGATACTCAAATTGGTAATTTGTCTACTAGGAGGAGGAATGCAGAAGGAGGTTATGACCAAATCCTCGGATTAAACAATTAAACAATATAGTAAACAAAATAGGCACATTACTTCCATTGTGAAGACAGTGGAAGATTCGATCACTTGACCCAGTTTTTAAAAGGTATGCGAGTGGTGAACCTAAATGTCTGTAACTCCCCTTTGAGAGTACATGGGCCATAATGGGATCATAGAGTGTTCCTCCTACTTATGCCTGTTGACGTCACAGTAGATATAGATATATAGCTATTTAGAAAGAGGGAAAAGTGCTAGAACGCAGGTCCCTGGAGGAGTCACTGTGCTGGGGCTTCATTTTGTATTGTTTAAATAAATTAGTGTCCAATTGATTCTACAATAGGGCAGATATCACCTTTCTTGTTTTGTAGTTAGGGACAGTGCCCTTACCAGCTAGTATCCATAGAAATGGCTCATCCCTCCTCTCCTGGCTCACATGGAGGTAGCCTATGCAGGGAAGGAGTTCCTCCAGTTGTAACCCAAAGGCATAGTAGGATCCACCCCCAGGGGGTCCATAGCCAACTCCAACCCAGAAGGCCATAAAGGTGGCATTCAGTACCCGAGGTGGGGATACTGAGAACAGTACGGGAGGAGAGAGAGTAAGAACCAGAAAGTGTCCCCGGGGGTGGAGCATTACAGGCACTATACAGAAAAGGGATTAGTTAGGTAACACAGGATGAATTAAGCCTCTACACCTCCCTAGCGGGCCAAGATCAGGGGCAGCTGGTGAAGAGAAAACAGTACAAACAGTAGAGAGATCAGAGACTGGAAATATTGTGGTGTATATTGTGACTGAGTATAAAGGGACAGTGTTCCCACAGTGTTATTTGTTTTAAGTGTGTTGCATTTGAATACAAATACATTTGCTTGTATATGCATATATTTCTGTGAAACAGTACTGTGCAGGTCAGCTCAGATGTTCTTATCTTGTACTATGTTTTTAAAGGAGCAATCCAAGGGGGTCGTTATATATACACATACACACAACAACAAAAAAGCAGGAATTGAGGCAGGGAGTCTCCGGAGCTGAACCCCACTGATTTCAGCTCCGGGACCCAATGCTTCCACAGGTACTGGCACCTCCTCTGGAGGTAAGTATCTCCTGAACGTTTAAACCTCCCGGGTCACAAGGAAAGCCGCACCGAATGATGTCATGGCTTCCTATTGGCCCCCAGGAGCTTTGAAAAGCAGTCATTACGTGAACAGTAGTCAGCAAACCGCAGCAGCTACCAGCACCCCCCGTACGCATCTCTGGAAACAGGAGGCCCCCAGAGCTGAGAATAATGGGGTTCAGCTCCGGAGACCCCCTGCTTCAATCCTATGTTCAAAAATAAAAAAAAAGGGGTAAAAAGAAACGGCCAGCTTAGATTGCCATTTTAAAGAACAACCTGGCATTTTAGAAATGTGCAATTGCCACATACGTGTTAGAGAAGCCCTGCTGGCAATGAAGGGGTTACACATTGATGTCACAACCTGTGCAATAGTTCTCCTGATGAGCGGTTCCTCTATTTTCAGGCGGATCAGGAGAAGCTGAAGTCACAGCTAAAGAGGCAGATGTGTCAACAGCTGGCCCCAATTATTGATTCTCTCTTTTGGTTTACCCACCAGAAAAGACACAGGAATCTCATGGTCAGCTAACTACAAAAAGCCTGAGCACCTTACAGTTGTTTTTACAACTTTGTTTTAATAAATGTTTGGTTTCTTTCAACAGTCGCCAGGATTGAAGCGTTGCCGCACAAATATACCACTGAAATCTGTTCATATTCAACAATATTTTCATTGCATATACCTGCATTCTTGTGTGACAGTGTTTTCATCTTTAATTCTCGTTCCTCAAACACCCTGCTTTTAAAAACATTAAAAAAAAAGGTGCATTCCCTCGTATCTGGCAATACAATGTCTGCAGCTATTATTTCATAATCAAGACTCTTCCCCCGGTTTATGCTAGGCACAGGCTGCTTCAAACAGCTGAATCTTTGGATTGCCAATTTGTAGAAAACTAAACAGGTCAGCGTCACTCTGTTCAGAAGTTTGCTTCGGAGAAACAGCCGAGTGAAATGAAATGAAGCTAAGAGAAATATGAAATGAACATGAAGGAAGCCTTGGGGCACAAAATGGAAGATGCATTGGGTTTCATACTATAATTTACTACACAAATCTGGATGGGCTCGAGAGAAAAGGAGCCCTTGCTTTGAAATGGGGACTGTTTTTTGTCTGATTATGTGGATTTTAGCAAAGCCTTCCCATATAGCAAAAATAATTCAACATCACATGGCAAGCAGTGGGAAAAGCCATTGTACAACAGAATATTGTACTTTAATGTACAGCCAAAATGTGTATCATTCTATATTCAATTAATTTAAATTAAATAGAGCTAACCAAACAGGCAGACACCGACAGACCTCTAATTAAAATAAATATACGTCCCGACTGATACTATGCCAAAAGCACCTTGCTGTGAGAAACAATATATCATCACTCGCCCCGGCCCTCCAGGATAGGAATTCAGGTCAAGATCACAGTCAGGGTTAGAGGTCTGCACAGACTGGAAGTGTTACACAGATTAGACTGATTTCTCAGGCACATTGCTGTCCATCTTTACGGACAACAAAAAGGGAAATCCAGGTCATTGTTCATTCAGCAACTCGGCCAAACATTTCTTCAGAAAATACTAGGTCTGGTTTGTCGCTCACCTACCATAAAGATCAACCGGTAAGAAGAATTTAGAATGTGATTTACTGCTCTATCCTCATAGTTCTGCTTTGGAAGATTATACAAAGCTTCTATTATTAAAATAAACCCACGTGATTGTTGATGTTCTTGCACATTTATGAAATCGGATTAAATGGATATAGTACTTATTGATGTGCCACCTTCCCTGTTGCAATGTTATTTTTGTGTTAAAGGAGCATCTGAGCAATATCCTATGTGTGTTTTTATTTTTAAATAAAGCAGGTCTGTAGTATTAGATAACTTACTTTTTTAATTTTAAAATTCAACTTAATGGCATTTTTCGATGAGTTTAAGTTGCAGACAAGCAATATCCCCCCCCCTTTTTTTTTTAAACAAATTAGTTCTCTACTATGAGAAAATACTTGTAGCATATAAAAAAACAATTAGAATTTTAATGTATTATAATGTAACAAGCATTTTTTGTTACTTTAGCAACCATTTACAAAGCCACATCCCCTTCTGAAACAGGCTCTACACATCCCTTTTTGAGCCCTACCCTCTGTCTAGCAGTGCAACAATAGTAGTTAGTGACTGACTGGTCACATGAACTACCCCACCTAACTTTGCATCTTGGGTCCTCTTCTGCAGCACTGATATTTATTAAACCTCCAGCCAAATCTTCGCCTATCGATCACAGGAGAACGGATCGATTAGCTAAGTTGTCAATTACTTACTGTATCATTATGTGGATTGTATTGATGCAATGCCTGATGCAATGCCTGATGCCTGCTCTCCTCCATTGTGCCCCCCCCCCTCAACACACGTTACCCGCAGCATCATTTAACGTCACATTACCAAAACAACTGTGACGTCACATGAACCTGTGGCGTAAATTGACGTTGCGTTGTCATGGTCACGCGTCCTGAAGCCGGCTGAAACCTGGTAAGTAGAGGTTGCAGAGGCCTCACGCGGTCCCCCGGCATTTAATTGAAATGCCTTGGGGAAGAGTGCGAGACCTTTTCAACCACCCACGCCCCCCAACCCCGCTCCCCGCCAGAAAAATCTTGCGCCCCCCAGTTTGCACACCACTGCTTTAGCCCACCACTCCAGCAGTGCAAGACATTTGTAACACTTTCCTGTTGGTGATAATGTGCTGCCAATATTCCCACAGTTTGAGCTGTAAACTGTAACAATAGATAAAGTTACCTTAGTAATATAATACACTGTAGCTGCCAAGTTACACCGACTGAAGAATTCATTAGAATCTAAAAGGCAGACATTTACTGAACCCTGGGAAACAGGATGTTGCTTATCCATTGGCAGTTTAGTTTTCAACAAAGATAATCAAATGCTGCATATTTTAAAACAATTTTTTTAAAGCTTTTTTTAAGCTGCTTGATTGCCTCTTTAAATTCCAGCCTCCTTGAGCTCATTTTTCCCCATGACCAATGAGGGAGTTTCCACGGTCCTCTCACCCTGCAATTAACTCATTTGAACCTATCCCCTTCACCTCTTCTTCATTCCCTCTCTGCCACACAAAGTATCATCTTAACTCACCTCGAACCTTCCTCTTCCCACAGACACATTCTTATCTTTCTTTCAGCATGCACTGCTCACATCCATTCTAAAGGAACCCTCTCCACCCAGTCTCTCTAACTACCATCCCATCTCTTTTGCCTCCAAGCTACTCAAGCAGCTGGTATACAATCCCATGATTGACTTGCTCTCCTCCAAATCCCTGCTCAACTGTGAAATCTGGCTTCTGCCCTTTCCGCTCCACAGACAACACAAACAAAAGTAGCTCGTGCCCTACTCTCAGCAAAGTGTAAGTCTACTCATTCTCAGCACTATCTTCTCTGGGTCACTTCATCTAGAGTTCAAAAAGGGCTTTTATCAAAAGCATGCGTACAACATATATTGTTAGACTGCATATTAAGTACACAATACTTGTGACACTTACCTGAAAGTCATCATATGGGAACAAGAGCATCTCCCGCAGTGCATCATTCAGAATCTGTGTTTTCTTCTGCACAATTACATTTTCATAGTCTATAGGTTCAATGAGCTTCGGCTTCGCCTGGAAAAGAACAAAAGGGATTATGACCAAATGCAATCTCCTTTAAAAAATATATATACAAAGTATTTTGAACTTTTAAGCACAGTGTTCACTTGATGCCTACAGTTGTGTAGGCAAAAAGGGAGAATGAAGTATGACAACACTTTATGATAGCGCTGAAATTCGTTGGGATAATGAATCGATACCATATCTAAAAATAAATGTGCTCTAATTTATGGGATTACCCCTTGGTAAATGTTGCATTTTCACGATTTGTGGAAAATGTACTGTAGTTAATTTGCTTCCAATGACTCTTTTGAAGATTTAAGATAAAACGTTAAAGCTTTCATTTAGAAAGCCTGTTCTTTCATGGTAATTGCCATATTCTGTCAGTTAATAACACGATCATTTATCCAGCCTCACAAGCACCCTGCCTAGATGGAATATGACTCCTCACTCTCCTGCTGTTGCTCAATCTACGAGGCCCTACATACTTCTATCCCTTTAACCTCCCGCTGCACTCTCGTTCCTTGTGCTCTGTCTCCTCTCTGCAGTACTCATGTCTGTAACATCTCCTTTTTTTACTCTCTAGCTGAGGAACTCCCTCCCCCTTGGTATTTGCCAATCCATATGCCTCCCCATCTTCTAGACACATCTGAAATATCACTTACTCAGTGAAACATGAGGTTAGTTTGGGCCTGAGGCTAGTCATGGCACTCCTGATGCCTTTACTTGCCCACGCTGATATATTCTACACTGCACTTGTTCCTATTGTATTCTGTGAGACTCCCATTATGAGAAGCTCTGTTTGGGCAGGAACACGTATTTCCATTGTTTAAACTTCCTGTTTAACGTACGTACGTAGACGAGCCAACGAGTATTCGAAAACTTGCCTTAAACTAGCAAGGTACATGCTGGGTAAATTTCAGTGACATTTCTGCAGAGGCTAATGGCCCATCGGATTAACACAGCAGGGGTTCCTGGCAGTCCCATTCAGTTTGAATGGGACTGCCAGGGACCCCCCGCTGTTAATCCGATGGGCCATTAGTCTGTCTGCAGAAATGTGTGAAATGTTGCAGCATGTACCTGGGTCTTTTTGGAGATTGCCCCAGGTTTGTTTTAGAATAATCGTCGACACTACAGTACTTGTGAAACTTTGCAGCTCGTCTCCCTGCACCGTCTGTCTGTATTATAACTCTTTAAAGCGCTGCATACATTGGTGGCGGTATAAAAACCAAAATATAGCGGGGTGTATCAAATTTTCTATTTAATCTAGGCCTATGTTGTTTACATTTGTAAAGGAACTTCTCAAGGAGAGAAAGATGCGTCGCACAGCACAAAAATAGATGAAGGCTGATGTGGGATAAAAATAAGCTTTATTTGCACAAGGTGCAAGCGAGTCCTCTTTACGCGTTTCGGCCTGGAAGGCCTTTGTCAAAAGACTCTTTTACCTGCAGGTTTTCACTTATTCACTTTTTTTTTTTAAATGCACACAAAGTTTAATGACGGAAAGGCTGCAGATGATAATAAATAATAATGAAGGTCACTTTGGTGACTTGGCTATCGAGTAAGAAACCAAACAACTACTGCAAGAGAAATGTACCTCTAAATATTCACAAGCTACAAGATCTAATAACCGGCTTCATACAAGTCACGTAAACATTTTGAACCTAGGGAATGCTTGCACAAAATCATCATTATTGCCCCTCATCGATGTGAATCATTTCTCTGCCAGATGTTGGTGGAGCTAAAAGTTCAATATCACATTGAACCAACTTGAAATGACGATAGTGATATGCTTAATAGTTTAAAACTAGGCGAATTTCCCATTTAACAAAAAATGAGAAGGCTATTATTTTTTTTAAATATGTGACTATGTTCCTTAAGGCTCCAATATAATCCCAAACCTCTACTGCGGGTAAGGGCTGTAATGCTAGTTATTATTGCACATCACACAACGTCAGCAGTCTATGGGAAGCATCTACTGTGAAAACCTAGCAAAGAAAGTAGATTACAGATCAACTTTTTAGGTACCATTTACCATCAACAACTCATTTTTTTTATGCCTCACATACATGTGTTTGTATGATGCTACTTCTTATCTCTCTATCTTACAAAATGAGAATGTAATCTTCCTCTTCAAAGCCTTTCAGTAGCTTCCCCATTATGTTGCTATCCTTGTCAGATGTCCTCTTCCACTTTCAGCGCCTCCACATTGCCTGTGCAGGTACAAGGATACACTATATACAGCATGCAATTCTCTACCACACTGATTATGCCATCGGCAGCTGGAGGCCGGGACTTCCCGCTTGTGCTGCTTTCACAGAACTGGAGCACTCACCTCCCCGCAAATCGGTTTATGATTGTTTATTTATTTTTACACAGTACTCCATCCATCAGCACTAGTACTACCAAGACTGAAGCACATACACAGCAGGAATGTGCAGCGGAAACATATTTCAAAAGAAATACAGCAGGGATGCACAAAACAAACTAAATAAAAGTACCAAACACTAAAATGAGTAGGACAGAGTCATTAAACAAACCACATAGGAGAGGTTCTCTCAACAAAGGCATATCCTGGCTGAGCCGACATAGGAAGCTACATATGCAAACCAGGCTACTGCAGATAAACGCGAATCACAGGTCTAACCAAGTGATAAATATTTAAAAAGTAACACTGAGAGGAAGAGACTTACGTTCCAAGCAAATATATTAAAAAATAAAAATACAAAAAACCCCACCAAAATTATTCTTGGACACGTGTGGCAGGACCGGATGAAATAAAAAACATTATACAAAATATCAGAAAGCCAATTACATGTTAATACAAGCAAGCAGATACTTCCAGAGTACAACAGTATAAAAACATTTTTTTTTAAAGGGCAGCACTCGTTCAATCCCCACTCTGCTTGCCATTCTTGGGCCCCATACGGTCTTGCATAACACCATGAAAGGCAATGTGAGGCTCGACTTCAGGAAGCACAGCGGTGACTGACATGGTTCTTCAGCAGCTGTGGTCCAAGGCCTCATCCAGGGTAGAAGCGAGGGCGCTGGCGCTCGAGCACCGTGACGTTGGGCGCTCATGTTCGGGCGATTTCTGGCCAGCTAGTTGCGCGCTTAGGGGAGTGTGCCCTTGACGTCACCTGAGCAGTTCGCCCTCATTGGCTGAACCACGCAAGTGACCAGGGCAAGCGCAACAAATCAAAAAAACCATTGTCTCGGCAAGCAGCTGAGCGCTCAGGGGCGCACTCAGGAAAAACACATTGTCGCCATGTGTTTGACCGCCCCCCGGACGCGGCGTAATGCTGGCGTCCATGATGGACAAGTGGCCCACTGCTGTGGATTGGCAGTGTAGGCACGTGAAACGTTTTTCTAGTCCTGCCCATGGAGTATGAATAGAAGTCAAACTCCTTTACATGACATACTGTACACACTTAATATACAATGTAATAATGTCGGCATTAAAAGTGCAGCCCTATTATTTCTTACTTATGTTGTAGAGGATTGACCTATGGTCGATCGGTCTCGCTTTCTATTTAGGCGCAAAAGCAATTTACTGCGAACTAGAGGAAGCTTCGTATTGCTCTGGCCACCAATTCATCCCAATTACATTTCACTAGTCAATTCTTGAATAAAAAATTCCTTAAACACCACCTGGGAAATGGAAAGCTCAGAGCTTTAGAAGAGCACTATTTAATTGCCTAATTCAGCTTGGACTAAATCAAAGTATTGGTAGCTTAGTTAACAACGCTTTCCTAGCAAACTGTCCAAACAGAAACCTAAACTGTGCCCCATTTTGCTAGTAATGGCCTTTTTATTGACGACGCAGGCTGTTAAGACTTCAGCTAATAAATGAAAACCTATTTCTGCAGTTCTCATTCAGCTCATTAAGTTTCACATGTACGCATGTGATAGCGAGTTCACATTCCAGTTTCCCAATCCTCTAGCTGGCAACAGAACATGCTAATCCCCAGCATTACGTTCAAGTATTCCCAATTACTTTCTTAAAATGCTTTGCATGTGCTCCGCTTCTGCTCATGACCAGGGAGGGAAAGAAGCACAGTGTTGCAAGAACAAAGTCACACTAATGTACAATAAAGCAATTTAGCATTAAAAGGTTTTGCTCTCCACACCTCCCCATACTTCACCATTGTTGTGACCCCGGCCGCTATGCAACGCCTCGCCGACTGTCTTATATTTAAGGGAATACTCTCCCAAACGGATTGTCCCGTGGAGATATAGCCATGTCGAATTACTTGAAATATAAGGAGACCAGCCTTGCAAGGCCTCAGATATCCCTCTATTTTGCAGGCCTCACCAAATAGCTGTGACAATTTTTTTTAAATATATATATATATATATATATATATATATATATATATATATATATATATATACACAAATACAACTGTATGCTCATCTGCATGTCTTAGGCAGGTCTGCAACCCCGCCTTTCCCCATTATCACCCAGCATACAGCACTTCCACTGCAGCAAGGGATTCTGGGAAATGACATGCAAATGAGCACACAGTGTCACTTTTTGCCTCAAAAACCATTTTTAACATGGTTCCCTATAGGCTTAAGCTTGCTGCATGGTCACAGCTTTGAGCACAGCCAGGGTTAAGGTGCATACCCAGAAAACCACCCACAGACAGCTGTTTCGACCTTGATGGGTCTCATCAGTGTGGGTCGAAACACATACACAAAAGTTTGCTTTTTTTAAAAATTATTATTATTATAAGACTTCCAAACAAATAACCATAAAACTTTGATTCAAAATGTGGGTAGGCGGGAGGTGGATCGGCCTGAGTGTTGGTACACCTTTCTGAACAGCTCTCTCAAACAGTACACTGAGTCATGCGCCCCTCGCCCCCTCCCCCGCTTAGGAACCCAACAGCCTAAGGTGAGCGCATGTATGCGAGACCCCCCGGGACAAGCTGCCTCGCCTTCAGAAAGAGGCCATCTGCTCTGTCCCACATATTTCTTCAGATAAAACTTGACCACAGGATGTGCTGAATGAACATGATTAAGCACAAAACCATTGCAGATACTTTGCGGTGGACTGAAGATTTATTTCTCTTGGCAGGTATTGGGAAAATACAACAAAATGAGTAGTCCCAGAACAAGAAAGCAGAGCCAGTAACCTCTCAGTGGCATGTGACTTTGCAATAATTATTTTTTTCAGAAAAATGTGTCTAGCTTTTTAACACGACCCTGATAACAAAAACATTGTGGCTATAAGGAATCCAGTCTGGCTTTGAGCAGAATATTAAATATTGCTGTGCTTTTCAATCAGTGGTACTTAAAATGAAGGAAAAAATCCAAATAACCTGTGACTGGAGAGCATCTCCTGAAAATAAACAGGCTGGTACATAGTTATAATGTTACTGCAAATAAAGAAGTCACTTGAATAGGCATTTTGAGCATTCACAGCTAAACATCAATGGGTGCAAGTATGTTGCACTTATTATACTTGTTTGCATAAGGGAGCCCTTGTTAAGTGATTATACCTAACAAGGAGTAGAAGTTACTGTTTTCAAATGGTCTCCAGCCCATTTGTGATCCTTGAAGACTTTAAAGCAGCAGTCTCTGCTGATTCGCAATACTTTTGCATTCCATGGGTGTGTATATATATATATATATATATATATTCAATAATCAAAAAAATAAATAGATGATACCGTTCTGTGGCTAACGAAATGCTTTTATTTGTGCGAGCTTTCGAGATACACTGATCTCTTCTTCCGGCGATGTTACAATGAATGAAGCAAAAGCTATACTATAAACAGTGTCTATTGGAATGTTAATATAAGAATATAATGGAATGCTCTATAAGAGCCCGCCCCCAACGAGCAGCCATTCTTTCCGGCCGGAGCTCTTGGAGAGTAAGTAAGTACGATCCAATCCTCCGTCTTGCGGCCCCGCTGCTGCTTCCCTGCAAGCTCCCTTACTCCCCTTCCCTGCAAGCTCCCTTACTCCCCTTCCCTGCAAGCTCCCTTACTCCCCTTCCCTGCAAGCTCCCTTACTCCCCTTCCCTGCAAGCTCCCTTACTCCCCTTCCCTGCAAGCTCCCTTACTCCCCAGCGAGGCAGGTGTTCCCCCTTCTCAGCATGTCCCCGCTTAACTTGGCAAACAGCAGATTGTAGTGGGGGTCCCCCCCCTTCTCGGCATGTCACGTGGTCCGGCGCGGGGCAGCAGATTGTCGGGGGTTCCCCCCTTCTCAGCATGTCACGTGGTCCGGCGCGGGCCAGCAGATTGTAGTGGGGGTGTCCCCCCCCTTCTCGGCCTGTCACGGCGTCCCGTGTGTGTGTGTGTGTGTGTGCATGGGTGTGTGCATGGGTGTATGTGTGTGTGTGTGTGTGTGTGTGTGTGTGCATGGGTGTGGGCATAGGTAGGTAGGTGTGTGTGTGTGTGTGTATGGCTGTGTGTATGTGTGTGTGCATGGGTGTGGGCATAGGTGTGTGTGCATGGGTGTGTGTTTGTGTATGCAAGGGTGTGTGTGTGTGTGTGTGGGCATGGGTGTGGGCGTGTGTGTGTGTGTCTGTGCATGGGTGTGTGCATGGGTGTGGGCATGTGTGTGTGTGTGCGTGTGCATGGGTGTGTGTGTGTGCATGGGACAGTGTGCCTCCCCCCCACCCTGCCGCCTCCCCAAAGATTACACTAAGCCCAGCTATCTTCATGATGGCGCAGCCGCCGCATGAGGTGTGGTGGGGGGGTGGATATGCCGGTCTGCACCCCCGACCACTGGCTTCATGCCGTGCGGGACATGCCGGCGAGGGGAGCAGGGCAGTGGCGGCCATGGCGGGGCTGACTGTCCCATGGGGAGCCCGCTGGGGACTTGCCTCCCACCCACCCTGCCACCTCCACAAAGCTTCCACTACGCCCGAGTGAGGTATGGGTGGGGGGGGGGGGGGGGGGGAAGAGGGAATGCCGGCCTGCCCAGCCTTTCTCAGTTAGTATTTTAGCCCATCCAAAAAATAAAAAGGCAGGTTATAATTAAAACTATAAAGAGGGTCTTTTGGGGGGGGGGGGGGGGCCGTGAGGAAGGAGGCTCCGCCGGACGGGAGGTGCCAAAGGGGTGGTGCTCCCGGCCGCATACACTGCTAAATAAAACATTGTTTGGTTGATTGTAACAATTTCTTATGCTGTCTACAGTTATTCCTAATGTATTTGTCCCATTCTACACCCAGTAACCCAGTCAGTAACCCATTCAGTAACCCAGTCAGTCAGTCACCCAGTCAGTCACTCAATCAGTAACCCAGTCAGTCAGTAACCCAGTCAGTCAGTCAGTAACCCAGTCAGTCAGTAACCCAGTCAGTTACCCACCCTGTCACTCAGACAGTCACCCATTCAGTCACTCAGCCAGTTACCCAGTCACACACACCCTGTCATTCAGTCAGTCAGTCACCCAGTCAAACAAGTAGTCAGCGGTCTACACATAAGAATGTATTGAGGCTTTAAAATAATTTCTAACTTTCTTTGTTCCAGATCTGACTAGAAAGCTTCTACCAGGATACTCGGAATCCCCCCTAACTCAGAAGACAGGTAGGGAACGGCTGCACTCGTGTGTATTTGCTGATAGTCACTTATATTCGCAAACCTGTCGGCATTTGGTTAATATGAAGAAGCACAGTAGTTTCCCATTATCCAAGAATTGGCTTCACTGTGGAGCAGCTCACACACCCACCACCCCTCCCTGATCTTAACGCTGCGGGAACAGTGCCGCTGAGCGTGCTATGTAATGAAAGCAAATAATGACGGCTATGCTTGTGCGACACTCACCGAAGCCCAGCGCTTGTAGAGACAATTTATCACGTGACCATACTGTGAATAATCTGTGTGGAGGGGGGTGGGAGACTTCACCCACTGCGCCGTATCATCTGATCACACACACGACTTTGCTATAAAGATTTAAAATGCCTTCACTAAGTGTTTTGATTTCTTTATCTCTGGGTGGAGGAGTGGGGTGGTTTTTGAGAGTTTACTGTCATTTATATTGCATGTTAACAAGCTTCACAGTCCGTGCTGTTACATGCCGATCTAGTACTGTACTCTGGAGGGGGAAGGAGGCAAATAGTTGCTGTGTTCTGATCCACATTTTAGATATCAGCGTGGAACCACCATTTGCCTTCCAGCACCCATCCTCTGCCTGCACTGATTTTGGCTTCACGTAAGTGTTCCATACAGTATACTGACTTCACAATGTTTGCGAATCATTCCATCTTTACAAATTGAAAGATCTTTTTCTAGATTTTAGGTATCAGCCTGGTCGCACCAATCAGCCTGGACCCAACATCTGCCTTCCAGCACCCACTGTCTGCCTGGAACCAACATCTGCAAAGATGAGCAACAACACAAGACAAACTTCACTCCTCATGTTTTTTGGAGATAAAAACCAGGGACCATCACAGCGTGTTAACCAAACAGAGACTGTAGAAGATACTCCTCCAGATCAAGACACTCCGATAGCAACAAAGTTAATCCATAAAAGAAGAATATTTCAAGACAGTTGGCTCAAAGATTTCACATGGTTAGAATATAACAAGGAATCAGATGTTGCATCAAGTATTATCTGTTCGAATGTTGCTCATAAGACTGACGTTACGCCGCCTACACACATACGACACATTTTCAATGCACCATTTAAATTAGAAACTTTCAAATATCATGTAAAGTCTTCTCTACATATCAAGTTTGCCAAAATTTTGAGTGCACAAAAAAATCCAGAAAGCACACCAATGGGGCTATGTGTAAAAAAGATGGAGAAGGAAATGTTTCAACAAATGTGTGTTGTTTTCAATTCTGCTTATTATATAGCTAAAACCAATAAACCATTCAGCGACATAAAAGATCTGTTAAATTATACACGCAAGCTTGGCGTTCATGTTCTCGAACAATATAGTAACGATAAGCGGTGTGCAGAATTTGTCAAATTTATTGCCGAAAAAATAAGAAATGACATTGCCGCTGAAGTTAAAAGTAGTTAATTCTTCAGTGTATTACTGGATGGTTCCACTGATAAATCAACAACAGAACACGCTGAAGTTAAAAGTAGTTCATTCTTCAGTGTATTACTGGATGGTTCCACTGATAAATCAACAACAGAACAACTTATAATGTATATGAAATATTGTAAGGACGACTGCATTAAGGAAAAATTTTTAAGCATAGTTCCATTACAAATTGGTACTGGCCAAGGATATTTTGATGCACTTCAAGAAGAGTTACTTAAATATGGCCTTCACTGGCGAAACAGTGAGCAGTTGGTAGGCTTAGGGACAGATGGAGCTGCAAGCATGTTAGGCAGTGTTAATGGACTTGCAGCAAAAGTTAAACATGATGTGAAACATTTGATTTCTGTGCACTGTGTAGCTCATAAATTACAGTTGTGTGCTGAAATCTGTGAAAGATGCTACTTACATTTATTTCCAAAGTAGACAATGTTCTGATTGGGCTTTTTAAATTTTATGGAAGTTCGCCCAAAAGGCAAAATGAACTTGAAAAAGTTGCTACATCTTTGTCTGCTACAATTTTAAAAGTTAAACATATTAATCAAATTCGATGGGTCGCAAGCAAAATTGGAGCTCTCAAATCTCTTGTTGCTGATTGGAAGTCATGTGTTGTTCATATGAAAGCTATTGTACAATCTCGAAATACAGTGGAATCCAACCAGTGCAAGGGATTTCTGAAGATGCTCCAAAAATTTAGGTTCTTAATAACCGTACATTTCTTACTTGATTTTCTTCCAATTTTTAAAAAGTTGTCCCTAATTTTCCAGCGAGAGAGTCTGCTACTGAGCAATGTTAAATTGCATGTAGAGCAAGCATTGTTTTCACTAGAGAAATTGGGACATACGGTAGGTGAGGTAGAGAAGAAATTTCTAGACAATATGGGGCCTATGCAGAGAGCAGCGAATTTAAAAATTGGAGAGTTTCAGAAAAAGTAGCTTTAATGGAGAGTTTTATTCTCCATATGCAGAAATGGGCGAAATCCGCTATTTTTAGCATTACTGCATGTGGAGAATTGTAAAGGAGGAGATTCGCGCAGCTGAAAGGGAGAGAAAAAAAAATCGCGCATTTTCCCCCCCCCCTATAGCCGGCTTCTTGCCAACTTTAGTTGGCGGAGAAAATTGACGAAAATCGCGCCAAAAACAGCCGCTAGATGGCGAGCGCGCCTTTCTGAATTTGGATATTTTTCAGACTGGCGAGATGTAGTTTCTCGCCAGCCGCGCGGCGAGATTTTGAAAACGAAAAAAAAAATGGCGCGTTTTCCATTACTCGCCATTTTCGGCATTTTTCTGCGCGACTTTCGCCAAAAAATGGCGAGTTTTGAAATAGCGCTGCTCTCTGCATAGGCCCCTATATCTATGTCTGGAAAATTTCAAGAAGTTGAATTATCTGACCTACCGCAGGGAAAATTGGAGTATGAACAAGACAGAAATGCATTAATTAAAGCAGGCATAAAATGTTTAAATGAAAGATTTTTGGACAATTGCTGCAAAGTATATGGTGCCTGTTCCATTTTTGATACGGTTTCGTGGCCGTCTGGTAGTGATCTAATACATTATGGTGAATCTGAGATGAAGGTGCTCACTAGTCACTTTCATCATTTGATATCTGAAGATCCTCTAGCAAATGTTACAGAAGCTATTCTTTCTGAATGGTATGAAATTAAAGTTGTATGTAAGCATTTGAAGCTAGAGGATATTCTGAAATCAACACAAGCACAAAAGGACAGGTTTCCGTTATTCATTAAGTTGCTTTCTATTATTGCAGTCCTTCCCACATCAACGGCATCATGCGAAAGGGGTTTCAGCGTCATGAATTCAATTAAATCCAAAAAAAGATCCAAACTACAGACTTCAAGTTTAGGTGATCTCTTGACAATATCAATTAATGGACCACCAATTGATTTGTTCCAACCAGACTGTGCCATTGATAACTGGTATTTTTCAAGCAAAATGCGTCATTTGAACGGTCATGCAAGTAGAGCAACTTAATTTATGTTGACTGTACAAAAATAATTCCACTTCTTTCTGTTTCTGTATAAATAAAATAAACGTATGTCAAAAACTAATCTTATTAGTTCTTACTAAGAATTTATTAAATTTGCAATGGGGCGGAGCTAGGGACGTGGCTAGGGGCGAGTAGATTTTTGGGTGATTTGTCGAACACTATATATTATATATATATATATATATATATATATATATATTATATATATATTATATATATATATATATATATATATATATATATAATCTATAAATCCGTTCTGTACTATGAGAAAATATTGCCGCATTTTATTTTTTATTTTTTAACTCAGATTACATTTTGAATGCATTATTATGCAACACGTCTTTTTTGTTTCTATAGCAACCATTTACAAAGTCACATCCCCTTCCTTTTCTGATACAGGCTCTGGCACACGCCCTTTTGAGCCCTCTCTAGCAGTGCACCAATTGCACCTAGTGACTGCCTGTACTTAAAAAATCAGCTTTTGGCATCACCGTGCCAGTTGGATATAAGAGTGTAAAACATCAAATGACGTTCAGTGTATGTTAAATATTGTATGAGTTTAATCTCGGTCTTAAAAAATAATCTAATACATTTCAGGTATCTACCATTAAATATATTTAAGCAGAACTAGAAATATAGCTCCAGCCAACTAGAATATGTACTAGCAAAATGTAACCGTCCTGTGAAAAAAAATATCCTCCATTCCTAAGCCGGAGATCTCCCTTCCATAACATCCACATTTCCCAACGTGATCTCTTCCATAACATCTGCATTACAAAGTGATCTCTTCCCTAGCATCTGCATTACCAAGTGATCTCTTCCCCACAGAACTTTGCATCTTTGGTCCTCTTCTGCTGCACTGACAGTCATTTAGTGAAACCCTGGACCGAATCTTCTCTGATTGACCACAGGAGAACGGCTCGATCGGCACCTTGTCTAATTACTTATTGTGTGGATTGTATTGATGCACATATTAAAGGGAGGAAATTAAAATTACATTTAAAAAAAAATCCGCCAGCTTGGACTGCAGCTGTAAGAGATCTCTTCTTGCCCTTTCCACCTTTTTTTTATTTTATAAATCTGATGATCCGTTCAGGAGATATAATCAATTGATATATTAAGTGCTCGGGAGGTTAAAATGAAGCTCTTATTTGAGGCCAATGCCGTATAAAGGTTACCGTGGTAACCTCAGAAACTGAAAGGGTGGGAGCTTTTTTGTGTGTGTTATTTTTGTGTTAAGAGCAGAGGTGCTTACCTCCAAAAAGGGGGCGCCGGTATCTCTGTAGTTTAACGCTTCCGCCTCACGTGGGCCAACTGGAAGCCGCACCGTGTGATGTCACGGCTTCCTATTGGTCCACAGGCCTTGTGAGTTTTGAAAAGCGGCCATAATGTGAACCCTGGATGCGAGCCGGAGCAGCTACTGACACCCACCATGGAGGCAAGCATCTCTGGATGCAGGGGGTCCGACGCTGAAATGAATGGGGTTAAAAAAAATTGAAGGGGTGGAGGTGGCAAGTGAAACGCTGTGAATAGAGATCACGAAATCTTTCAAAATTACCTTCATCCAGCTCCTTCTGTGCATTTTCGATTAACACTATAAAGCTGATTTTTTTTAAGTACAAGCCTAGTATTTCTGAAATGTGTTATACATATTATAAATATAACATTATTAACACTACAGTGGTCTGCAATGTGGGAACGTTTGAGTAATATGCGATAAGTTATTGAAGAGACAAAAAGTGAAGAGAAGACATACGTTCAAGTAGAAACAAACTTCCTGTTGGATTGTTTTAGCACAATCTCCCTTTTGCACAAGGGACTTCACAAATAGGTAGCAGATGTTAAATGGAAAACACCACCCCATATTCAACTTTTAACAAGGCACAAATATATGGAGCTGAACACTAGCTTAAAAAGAGAACAGGCTCCTGAAGCTGCAAAACAGCATCGCAATAAATCAACATATACTGTATATGATTTCTAAAGTTTAAAAAGAGTTGGCAACGCTTTTCCGAATAAACAAAGCAACAGACTAACCCAGAGATGGCCAACTCCAGTCCTCAAGGGCCACCAACAGGCTAGGTATTCGGGATGTCCCCGCTTCAGCACAGGTGGCTCAATGCTTGGCCTGTTGGTGGCCCTTGAGGACTGGAGTTGGCTACCCCATGACTATTCAGTGACAGTGTTGTGGAGCTGTTGAAATCTGCAAGATATGATAAGAGCAAATAAAAGGAAAGAACAGAGGGGGAGTTTAGAGCGGACCAAATCCACAGAGGATTAGTCAAAATAAAAAAAACCTGCTGACTTTCTGAAACAGACTGTAACACAGGTTTTCAGAAAAAACAAGTACTGCTGTGATGATTAATTAAGCCATGTTCTTGTGCTTTACTTCTTATGGTTCACGGACTTGACTGAATTAAAGAAATATAATTTCATATCTCCAACTGTTAATATCAATGAGGGTTCTATAAAACTGTCATCTCCCTGCACAGCCTATATGGGAGGTGTGGGGGACGGACTAGATGTAATGTAGGATATAAGCCTTCGATTACCCCCCGAATAAAACCATGCATCCCCATTAAACCTGCAAAATTCTATGTGGTGTGCAGCGTACGTCGTCAGCAATACGCAAGAAATTATTACTATTAAAGAAATGGCTAATGGATGAGTCGTCTGAGGCCGCTTTGAGGCAAAACTTTGTCATGCACAAGTCAGACACTCCAATTTAGACAGCTATTAAAAATAAAATGGGCTATTTAAAAATAATGGAAAAACTAACTCGCATGAGGATCGACACCTCTGGAAAGGTCTTGCTATGATGTGGGATCCCTGGCTGGAATACATTAGATACCCTCACCTTGAATAAAAAGTTTGAGGCGTGACACCCTGCACTGGCCAAATTTGTTAGCAAACCCTTTCACACCGGGGGTAGGTGTAATAGACAGGTCATAGCTAAAGCTGCCCTCAGACATTAACAACTGTACCAATGGATATTGTTGGGCTTGAACCACCCCACCCCCGATGTGATACCCTCACCCCTCGCCTTTCTTCATTCTTTACCCCATCCCTACCCTATTTGGATATTTGAACTGGAAGAATACGAGTTTCAAGATTGCTTTATAAAACCGTTTCAAGTCAAGAGTTTAAAAACCACAAAGCATAATATTGAGAGCATTCTCGCCTGTAGCTATTTGGGAAATTGGTTAAATATGCACAAAAACTGAGCAAAGTCATTTTTCTTTAAAATTTCACATGGCTCCATGTAACATTTCAGCTTTTTTTTTTTTCTTTAGTTGTTCATAACTTTGTATTTTAACCAAACAAAGGAAATACTATGGGTCAGCCTTTCTTTTAACGCTCAAATATTTCTATACACACAAAGAATATGAAAAATGCATTCTCCAACTCACAATAGGCGCGTGCGTTTTTCCCCATAGTGCGTAATCTGCCTCGTTCGTGTTTTATCTTCTCAGGAGGAGGGAAGAAAAGATACCACAATCCACAGCTGCAGGGAATGGAACGTGTCACTAGCCCCTAAAACACCATGTGTTGCTACATGGAGTGGTCTCCAGCAGAAGCTTGTGGTGATCCCTTGTTCTGTAGCTGCTGTTGCCAGAAGACCAGCTACCTGCACCAGCTTGTGGTCTACCCCCTTGTGAGAAAGATAAGTGGGACAGCGGCTATATGCAGTACCATAGCATTTATTGGGGCCAGGATAACAAATGGAGGGGAGAGATCACTTGGTAATGCGGATGTTATGGAAGAGATCACTTGGTAATGCGGATGTTATGGAAGAGATCACTTGGTAATGCGGATGTTATGGAAGAGATCACTTGGTAATGCAGATGTTATGGAAGAGATCACGTTGGGAAATGTGGATGTTATGGAAGGGAGATCCGGCTTAGGAATGGAGGATATTTTTTTCCACAGGACGGTTACATTTTTATTTCTATTTCTGCTTAAATATATTTAATGGTAGATACCTGAAATGTATTAGATTATTTTTTAAGACCGAGATTAAACTCATACAATATTTAACATACACTGAACGTCGTTTGATGTTTTACACTCTTATATCCAACTGGCACGTTGATGTCAAATGTCAAAACCAGGCTCTCTATATTAGATTTGAAAAATCTAATGGATGTCAAATTAGTGGAGGATGGGCTAGGGACGCGGCTATTACATAAATAAGGATTTGTAAGATCAATCAGAAAACAGGTGTAATATTTTGATGCAGGTCTCGCATTAAAAATGTCACACTGAAGCAGAAGGCATTTCTAATGAAAGTAACACTTGCTATTTGAAACACACTGATCATCAGTACGAGATGACTCATGGGATAAACACAAGTTAAAAAAGTGTCATACAAATAAAAGATCACGAATGGCCGATATACTAAATGGGTTAAAACTAGGTTTCCGAAACCTTACAAATCAATAAAACAGATACGTAAAGGAGCTGTCCAAGAGGCCTTCACACAGCATTGAAGCAGGGGTCTTGGAAACGAGCCCCATTCATTTCAGCTCTGGGGACCCCCTGCTTCCGGAGATACAGACCTGTGGTGCCGGTTATCTTGGTGGTGTTTAAAGCTCCCTGTCACGCGGACCAAAACGAAGCTGCCCCGGATGACGTCACAGCTTCCTATTGGGCAGCGGGAGCTTTGAAAGGTCGCCTTTACATTAACCCCATTGCCACGCCAGAGCAGGGCCTCAGAGATAAGGGTAGTAACCACACAGGTTTCAATATATATGGTATGTACGGGGTTGTCAAACCCCGTCCTCAAGAGCCACCAACAGGCTAAGTCTTAAGCCTATTCTTGATTGAACATAGCTTGTTCAATCAATTTGATTAAGCCACATGTGCTGAAGGAGGGATATCCTAAATACTGTGCCTGACCTGTTTGGGGTACTTGAGGACTGGCGGTGCCCACCCCTGATATATACAGTACAAAAATTTCCAAAATATAATTTAGAAGTTTATGGTTTCATATTTTTCTTCAAAATGTTAAAAATAATTTGAAAAATATTTGCGTCAAGTAACGGTTAACTTGTTTCTTTTTTATTTAATCCATCAACTACATACATTACATATCAATATGTTCACAATACTGTACTCTACACGAACAAACAATTATTAGTGTATGGCATATATTTTTTAACCGGTTTTATTTTAATTTTGTTTACCAGTCAAGGAAAAATAGCCATACATAAAATTTTAAAAAAAATTTAAAAATAAATAAACGGCTTGCCAGCATTCAACATCTTATGTTACAGAAAGATACATGAAAGCGTGGAGCAATCACATTTTTGTAATACAACATTTTACTATATAAAAAATAATGATTCAAATAAAGTACAAATTTTATGCCACCTGTCACGGTAGACCAGGTCTTTTTACACCATTTATATGTAAGGGATCAGTCAATAGGCAAAACAAGGCAGTGAAATAAAAATGAGGTTTATTCGGAGAAGACCTCGAAAGCACACAGAAATACAGAATACAGAAATATACACACTGGGGCATAAGATCTACCTTTCCTTGGTGCAGGGCACCCGCTCGCAAGGGCTTACCCTGATCGGAACAGAGTTCCGGACATCTTGGACCGAAATCCCTGACCGGGACCTAGTCCTGAATCCCCTGGACCAGATTTCGGCAGAAAATCCTGACCGGGACTTAGTCCTGAATCCCCTGGACCAGATTTCGGCAGAAAATCCTGACCGCAACGGCAGGTTCGATTTTGAGAACTTGGCCGCAAACGATGGGACTTAGTCTCTGCGAGGCAGGCTTTTCTGGCTTCAAAATGAAGTCGGCTGCTTTGCTATTTCGAACAAAGCAACGCTGAAAAGCCCGCCCTAGCTTCATCGACTCAAGCCTCAAGATAGCTTGGTTCTCTGACTCGGCCATCTCCTTACATACACTCCCGCTAAGCTATCCTTAGCATGGAGGTAGGAGGAGCGACCAATCAGAGCGTGGGAAACATTCCCACCAGCCAATAGACACAAGGGCTAGTTTCTTTGGCCGACGTCAGAGGAAGGCGTGTTGAGCCGGCTTGGGACGCCCTGTGGGCGGGACATATATTCTGGCCAATAGGAAAAGTGCCTACAATCACCATCTTTTCCTTAGCCAGCCCATTGCCTCCCGCTGGGCAGGCGCCACTGAGTTTGGGCACCAGAGTACCCTCTGAATTCCAGACCTGCCCCGGCGACGTAGCACCCCGCCACCTCTCAATATCCCGTCTCCCCTTTGAACTACGGACTCTATACAGACATGCCGGTGTCTATGATGATGCCCGGGCTGACTGTCTAGAGCCTTATAGTAAATGTACAAAACACCACAAGTCATAAATATTAGGGATATTTGGGCTCGAAATCCAGGAGCCTGGGGGACACTGGGAAGCCCCAGTGTAATTCACCCCGCATACCACTAAATCATGCATGCTCGCCAGGGAGAATTAAACGACTACCGGTAACTCCTTCAAACAAAATAATTTTATTTCTACCCAAATATCCCACCTAAAACTGACACAAGAGAAATGTAACAGTTCTAAGGCCAAAAGAACATGAAATAGAAAAAAGCAGGGTCACTTTATTTTTCGGCCTGTATTATCCCTGGTCCCTGGCTTTTGGGAATCTCATCTCATTTTTTTTATATACATTTAAAAAAGGGGAAAAAA
The DNA here is from genome assembly GCF_040206685.1 of Ascaphus truei. Lineage (NCBI taxonomy): Eukaryota > Metazoa > Chordata > Amphibia > Anura > Ascaphidae > Ascaphus > Ascaphus truei. The sequence goes on along the minus strand of NC_134485.1, from coordinate 271,517,361 downwards.
AATAAACTTTGCGCTAAATAAAACACAAAAAAGCCCTACCACAAAACCTAATCCATGATCCCCCCCTATAAAAACATGAATCCCAATTTAAGCCTTTCCTAAAATATTATTCTTAAACGAATAAACTTTAAACCAACCCTAAAATATTTACCAACGTGAAGCCTCAAAACCTTAACCCTAGCCCTACATCAAAACTTTTGCATAAACTAAAATATTACCCTACAGATACAGCCACCAGCCTTGGGCTGAGTCCATGCTCCCTGCTTGCTCGCTGAGGCTCAGGGAAAGCGGGTGCTTTCCCTGGCCTTGCGGTTGCTTACCGCACGCGCCGTCAGCGGGCCGTCAGGGGGCGGGCGCGTCACTGGCCGGGGGCGGGCCAGTGACGTCACGGAGCTGGTTCGCCCTCATTGGGCGAACCGCTCACGTGACCGGCCTGTTGCGCTGGCAAGCGGGGAATTTTAAATTCCCTAAGACCTGCGCTTCCGCAAGCGCGCGGAAGTGCAGGTGAGTCCCTACTAAAGCCGCTCTAATTGCAGCTGTAGGGGCTCAGTGCTGAGCGGGAGCGCGCCTCAGCGCGCTTCCACCAGCAAGCAAGTAACATGGCCGAGGCCTTAGATTACTTGCCTAGGAAAATCTGGGGCAATCTCCCAATAAACGGCAACATTTCTGTGAGATTTCTGCAGCCCGATTAATGGCCCATCGGATTAACACAGCGGGGTCCCTGGAGTCCCATTCAAACTGGTCCATTAGTCTGGCAGCAGAAGCTCACAGAAATGTTGAGGCATTTAGAGTGAGATGCCTTAGGCTGCGTCCCTGCTAGCGCTGAGCGGGCGGTGCATGGCGAGGTGACACACACACACACAAGTCCCTGCTTACGCGATGAGCGCCCGCGTATGCGCGGGCACACACGCTCAGGTAAAGAAATTTGTTCAACTTTCTTGCACGCTCAGTTTCCCCTGCAGCGTCCCCCCCGCGAAAATTTAAAGGACACCTGGCACTCATGCTTGGAGAGCTCTCCAAGCATGAGCGCGCTCAGTGCCAGCGGGGAGAAAGCCTCAGTTTTTACCCAGGCAAGTGATCGGATACTGGTGGCAGCATCTGTATGCCTACACGAATTAACCACAAAACGGAAACCCTGTTACCAATTCTAACCCTACCCCAAACACAATTTCCTAACCCTATTAGAACCATAACACTATTTCCAGCTGTAACACTTGCCCCACCCATAGTCCCATTTCTAACTGTAAACCCAACTCTAATCCTAAATCTAACCCTAATGCTGAACACATTTCTAACCCTTGTATGAACCCAAATCCTGCCTAACTCTAGCTCCGCCCGTTAGGCAGCAGAGCCAACGCAACCAGGAAGCCAGCAAGAGAGGAGGAGGTGGGAGTTGTCTCCGCCCTTTTGCACTCCACAAGTGACAGGGGGCTCCCGTTTTGGAGCCACCCCCCTTTATTCCCTGACAGCTGCCGTGTGCGGTCAAAGGGGAATCCCAATAGATTCCAAGCAGACGTAGAGTTCAAAGACGGATGTTAACCCCCAAGATTGAAATAGGGGATTTGCACTTTATGATCTTGGGGTTCGGCACTCCCACCTGATTCCCACAAGTACAGGGGAGGGTGGAGCAACCATTTGGAGGGATTCCCCTGTAGCTATAACAGGCTCCAGACACCAGGGCGGATCATGGGATTAAGGCCCGGCCATAGAGGGGTGAGGCGATCCGAACCGCGCTGACGCTGAGGCTCGCCTGCTGAAATCTGGGCGAGCCAGCGGGCGCGATCGGAGCCGGGGGGAGGTGGTTGGATGCGGGGCAGTGACGTCGCTGGGCCAATCGGCGCCGTGACGTCGACACTGCTGCTGGGATTGGAGGTTTTCAGTTGACAGCGCGCTGAAAAACAGCTTGGCGCTCGGCTGAAACCTCCATCTCGTTAGCACGCCTGCGGACGCTCGCGTGAGCCTCCTCTCAAGGCATCCTCATTGAGGATGCAGGGGCTCAGCGCGGAGCGTCCGCACGCCTCAGCACGGCCTGTCCTTCTATGGACTTGGCCTAAGAAGTGAAGTTCCACCCACCTTCAATTCTGGAGGGTGTTGCCCAACCCCGCAGCAAACCCGCCAAATATTTGTTAAAAATAAATCCAGCCATAATCTCATGATTCATGTCCTAAATGTATTTCTAACTTTTTTTTTTTATTTTTTTTTTTACAGTTTTCACATGTTTAGTTCACTGGCATCAGCTGTTTCCATTGCAACCTTTGTTGCCTTGATGCGTGTCACTGGCAGCCATCACCTTAACCTCCCAAATAAGCAAATGTTTTTAGGAACGAATGCCTCCAGAATTTAACAAAATGTAAAAAGGGTAGCGTGCTAAAAACAGTTGTTTGCTGCTTTAAAGCAGCAGTGCAAGCTTCCTTCCTCCCCCCACGTCTTTAATATGTGCATCAATACAATCCACATAATGATAGGTGATTAGCCAAGATGCCGATAGACAAGATTCGTCTTGAGGGTTCATTAAATGGCGGTCAGTGCAGCAGAAGAGGACCAAAGATGCAAAGTTCTGTGGGTAAGATCATGTGACCAGGCAGTCACTAGATACAATTGGTGCACTGCTAGAGAAGGCTCAAAAAGGTGTGTGCCAGAGCCTGTATCACAGGAGGGTGGGGATGTGACATTGTAAATGGTTGCTATAGAAACAAAAAAGGTTTGTTTGATTAGAATACATTACAATTCAGAGTTGTTAAAAAAAGAAAATCTTACAAGTATTTTCTCATAATACCGAAGAATAGAGGGTATTTGGCCTTTAAACAGTTATTTCACTTTGCCCCTAAATGGGAGCTGCACCTTTAAGTTATAATAAAGCTTCTGGTTTGTGTGCCATACGTGTTAAGAAAAAAAGATAGGAATACACTTACAGGTCAAGAGGGAATAAGATTGTATCTGTGTGCCTCAAGGAATATTGGTACAGACGTGAAGAGGCTGTGTGGAAAATCTGCAGTAGACGTGCCTCGGAAAGCATTTGCACATCAGCAAAGGAAGTTTTAAAAAAAAACTAAGAAACAACCCACACAATGCAGAAACATTTGCATTTAATTGTAAACATTTTAGAAAGGTTTTACTAAGAAATATATGTGCATGGTTTAAAGTTTCCCTACTTGTGCTGAATCCATAGTATAGACAAAGAGCACACACAGAAGTGACAAATTAGAACAGGGTGAAAGTGGGTGTTATTAGGTGGAAGTAGCAGGAAGAATTGTGAGACACACCTTAATGGAATGAGCCTGCTAGTGATTACCTAAGCATGTGAGAAATGAATACAAGTGGGGGAGCTCATGAGGGGACTGAAGGTGTACTGGACCAATGCAGGTTCCCTACAAAAAAAAAGGATTACAATTCTAATCTTTTACAATCTGAAATATCATATGGCATCTTGTGTCATTAAGGTTGGCATACAACTGAAAGCAAATATGAATTAAATGTTTGTTGTAAAGCTGAGAGCAGAAAATGAAATTCTACACTGTCCAAAAGGTCTGAGGTCATACATAGTTCAAGCATATTGTATTACTTTAGATTAACTACCAAAATATGCGGTGCAGACAATATACTGTAGGCCTGCCAACTAACTGTGCGATAATGATGCAGGCCAGTATTTCCAGCCAACCAGGATTGAAACATCATCACACTGCTAACCTGAAGAGACCATGCCTGATTCAATCAAGGCTCAGTGAAAACGCTCAGAAAGCCAAGCTAGTCATACAAGCAACTTCCCATTACAGGTTACATACTGTAGCAAGACAAGAAAAAAATATTGCACAGGGCTCCAATGAAAAAAAAAAAAAAAAAAAATATATATATATATATATATATATATATATATATATATATATATATATATACACACACACACACACACACACACACACACACACACACACACACACACACACACACACACACAGTGGTCAACAAATCACCAAAAAATCTACTCGACGAACAAAAAAAATCTACTCGTCACCTAGTACCAAACGTGTGCTGCTTGGGCCAATAGGAGCTCGCCACGATGTTAAATCCACTCGCCCGGGGCGAGCAAATGTATAGGTTTGTTGAACACTGTGTATATATATATATATATATATATATATATATATATATATATATATATATATATATATATATCCAAACAAGAGTGACCTAGGCGCAAGTAAAAACAAGAAAAACAAACATAGGGTAATACGTTCAAACAATTGGTCTACTGGGGGGTACGATATGCACTTACAGCAGGTAGAATAAAATCAGGCCTTGTATCCACTCAGGGATCAGGAACAATGAATGAAGATCTGGAACAGCCAGCAGCAACTCATCTACAGGAATCGTATCCTCGTGTGAAGTATCACCTCTATTAGGAGGGAGAAAGACCACAGTGGGTCTATATCCAGCAGAATGAGGAACTTGCAAACTTCCTCATTCTGCTGGATATAGACCCACTGTGGTCTTTCTCCCTCCTAATAGAGGTGATACTTCACACGAGGATACGATTCCTGTAGATGAGTTGCTGCTGGCTGTTCCAGATCTTCATTCATTGTTCCTGATCCCTGAGTGGATACAAGGCCTGATTTTATTCTACCTGCTGTAAGTGCATATCGTACCCCCCAGTAGACCAATTGTTTGAACGTATTACCCTATGTTTGTTTTTCTTGTTTTTACTTGCGCCTAGGTCACTCTTGTTTGGATATCCCTTTTTTACCAGCCCGTGGAGCGGTAGACCTTTTGGCTGCAGACTTAATCAGGGAAAGTTAGATTGTGAGGTAGTATACCCTCCTATATATGTGGTAAATATCATTATTAGTCTGATTGTGATTGCGCTTATTGTAGTTTTCTGTTTTTATATATATATATATATATATATATATATATATATATATATATATATATATATATATCACCATTCTATAGTGATCTAAAAAGAATACACTGTGCATTAAGGTGTGACACAAATGATGTCTCCAATAGCCTTTTCATCTGCAGCAGCAACTCCGCGCCCAATTCAGGAAGACACAATGTTGCCAACGTAACTTCATTATTCTAGTGATGTTGTTGGTACATAAAGAAGAATCTGCAGTAGACTAATGTTGATTCAAGGGGGGGGGGGGGGGGAGAACTTCCATACAGAATCCTTGTGCCATGATGCTGCAGTTAAACATTGTAAAGTAAACCATTCAATGTGTGTGTATTCAAGCAACAGTCTAAAAATGTATGCGGGGGTCTTTGACCTGTAGTGAAGGTCCAGGGAAGAATGGGTGATTGTCACACCTTTTTTTGCTCCCCCCCAGTGTTAATGTTATCAGGGTTATGGATGTGTTCTTCAAGTCTGAAGACTGATGACCAAAAAAAAAAAAAAGAACAACGCTAAGGAACAGAAGGCAGTTATAAGGGCAGTAAGGCATCAATTTCCACGTTGACTATTACACAGATCACTGTAGCTGTGGAGTTCCACATTGGACCAGATTGACCTAAGACAGAAGGTTTTTATCACGTGTAACGACAATGTTCTTCTCATTTTGACACCTGGTAGAGCGGAGTCATCATGATAAGTTTCTTTGCAATAAATCAGAATATCTTCTAGATGGCGTTTAAAAAGTTTGAGTTATCCTTAAAGCTGCAGTTCAGTCAATATCCTGCATGTGTGTTTTTTTTTAATAAATCTGTTCTTTAGTAAGAAAAAATACTTTTAGCATTTTCTGTTTTTAAAAAAACAACTTTGAAAGACCAATTTTCTTGTATTCTATTTTAACAGCCATTTGCTAAGGCACTGCCCCATCATGTCCTGTCACAAGCTCTGGCACACCCCTTTGTCAGCCCTGCCCTCCCTCTAGCACATGTCAGTGCAGGAGTGCTGATTAATATTCATGAGCTTCCACTGACTGACAGAAGCAGAAGAAAACATATGCCAGCTCTAATTATGTCACCAAATTTCACCTATCAATACATGGAGAAGGAATTGACCGGCAGCTATACAGTTCTTTAGCTAATTAGCGATTGCCCACATAAAACTATTGAAGTAAAAAAAAAAATTTAAAAAAAAAGACTGAACTGCAGCTTTATGTGCAGGGCAATTTTATGTTAGAAAGCTTGTTCCAAACAAGGATTGTGCACAATTCGCAAAAAAAACAAAAACTATTGAACTACGAAGAAGTTCAGCGTATCCTCATAGGCCGTTTGTCACACGTATATATGTTAAGCAAAACTTACAAAAACAAATTCATCACAAATGCTAACAATCCCATTGAATTTCCCATTATGTGTTACCTGTATTATTTGTTATTTATATGATTGTCACGTGTATTTCTGCTGTGAAGCGCTGTGTACATTAATGGCGCTATATAAATAAAGACATACATACATTTATGCAAAGATGATACATTAACTCACAACATATAATCTAAAAGAAATCATGAGTGGTTCATCAACCTACAATTTGTGATACTGCTTGAGAACACAAAAAAAACATTACACATCACAGGCTGTGATGTGACATGAGATCACAGAAAGTCCTTTTAATATTCTAAAAATGTATGCTTAATAACTACAGTATTTCACATAGGGGACTCGAAGTGCTTTACACAATTACAATATAGCACATGGTACATGGTACATACTGTACTGGACAATTTTACAGGCATAGCCGCTGCCCAGGTGAGTCTATCTACAACGTATGTTTGGTGCATAAGGCATAGCGAGATAGAGACATGCGGACACTGGGATGTCAACGATGCTTCCCTGCTTTAGTCCGTGTCACCGATTCCAGAGTCCATTGCTTTACTCACTGAGCCCTTTAGCCCTTCCAACACATTTCATGTAAAAAAATAAAAAAGGTATCGCTAAACATCAAATATAGTCTGCAGCAGCCGACTACTCACACGGACACAGACAAAAAGAAAGTTTCAACTGATCACAATGCGACCACCTGCATTGTACCTCATCAACCCTTTGCATGTCGCATGCTGTAGTGGCTACTTCATAGGTTTTTAGCTCGTGTTTGTAGAGGAGATTGTGTTTTGCAGTCTTGTGGAGTGCTGAACATGGGCAGAACTGGGAAGGAAGAGGACTCTTCTTCCAGTCACGTCATCAGTGGCACGGTGTTCCCAATGTGCCACAGGCACGCAGACAGTTAAAGAAGGCGTGCAGTGCCACTAGTAATATAAAGCTCCTCATATTACACAGTGTTGCATCAAAGATGCAACCAATAAAAACTGCTTGTATTTTTGTGATACTCTGAAAGGTACAGAGATGTCAGCACCCCATGGAAAAGATGTTCTTGCCATTAAAAACAGCCAACTGACAGAACAATCAAAAGGAAACACACAGATCCTGTTTTCTTTTAAAAAGGGGGAGTTTCATCACAGATCCCACAAAATTTCCATTAGTTTCAGAATACAATGGCCTTCAGGGGAAAAAAACACAACAGGAATTCTGTGAACGCATTAGCGACAGAGAGAATAGAACCAGACGAGAAATCAGTGTCACACAATGGCAACCGTACGCAGTCATTGCATTAAAACCTCACCGTGCACTAATTCTTGTGATGTCCAAGTCACCAAGAATGTTGAATTGTTCTTCCTTCGCCTCTCTAAAAACCTCACAGATTAACAACTGCCGCCCTCTCGATTAATCTTTTTTTACTTCCCATTACTGCGTTGATTGCAAAACGCAAATGGGGTTAAATTCTTGCCCTACCCTTCTAAGCAAACTTTTTGGAGTACACGAACGAGTGCAGCATTTGGGACAATTCTTTGCACAGTTTTCACGTACTTGGCAGTTCGCCTGAGCTTGCCAAATGTGCAAGGATACTGCTTAAAACATCTGTGCTAAACTTTTTTCGTACACACTTAAAATTCCACCAAGATAGAGCGCACCATTTAAAAAAAATTTGTCCACACACCTGCTGACTGACTACAATGACCAAGAAACAGAAATGTAATCGCTGCATCATAACATTATATTAGTAAAATATTTTCTGAAGGTTTTCTTCTTTTTAGGCGTTTGAATGTTTAAACGCACTGTTCAGTTTGGCAAACCATTGAAGTGACATCCTTTTTGATCAAATGTACTTGGAGATGAGGCCATAAGGGTGTTTCACACAATACGTTTGAACCGCTCCCTCCAAGATCTAACTTTCAGAAGAAAATACCATGTAATTATCCTATTAAAGGAGTGAAATTAAAATCAAGATGCATCAGACTGCATTTGAGAACCTAGAAAACAGTGCGTCCATTCAGCTTTCTTGATCCAACGTTGAACCATTGCACTTGAAATGGGGAAACCTTAAATAGGATAGCAAATAAAGATTTGCTGCTGGTGAAGGCCTAAATGAATAACTGGTTAAAGTATTAGAAAGGTTAATGCTCGAGTGAGAGATTAACGTATTATTTATACCTTGGTTAAAAAAGTCACTTCATGAAAAAGGTTTCCTTTTGGATGTCCAGTATGGAAAGTTTTCAGAAGTCCAATGTATTTTCTGCATGCTCAACAATCACTCAAACACAACGTTCCGCTCAACAATCGCTCAAACACAACGTTCCGCTCAACAATCGCTCAATCACAACGTTCCGCTCAACAATCGCTCAAACACAACGTTCCGCTCAACAATCGCTCAAACACAACGTTCCGCTCAACAATCGCTCAAACACAACGTTCCGCTCAACAATCACTCAAACACAACGTTCCGCTCAACAATCACTCAAACACAACGTTCCGCTCAACAATCGCTCAAACACAACGTTCCGCTCAACAATCGCTCAAACACAACGTTCCGCTCAACAATCGCTCAAACACAACGTTCCGCTCAACAATCACTCAAACACAACGTTCCGCTCAACAATCGCTCAAACACAACGTTCCGCTCAACAATCACTCAAACACAACGTTCCGCTCAACAATCGCTCAAACACAACGTTCCGCTCAACAATCACTCAAACACAACGTTCCGCTCAACAATCGCTCAAACACAACGTTCCGCTCAACAATCACTCAAACACAACGTTCCGCTCAACAATCACTCAAACACAACGTTCCGCTCAACAATCACTCAAACACAACGTTCCGCTCAACAATCACTCAAACACAACGTTCCGCTCAACAATCGCTCAAACACAACGTTCCGCTCAACAATCACTCAAACACAACGTTCCGCTCAACAATCACTCAAACACAACGTTCTGCTCAACAATCACTCAAACACAACGTTCTGCTCAACCTCTGTTTTATCCCCTCGAGTTGCCTCGGATGTAGCTACTACATCATCTTTAGACCGAAGATGAAAGTAATTCTTTAGAGAGAGGGGGAAAAAAACATTCAGCAGATCAGGGCTATTTGCTGCATAAAAGAATGATTTTCTTTTAATGTGGCTTTTAAAGGACTATGTACTGTTTAGGGCTAAATATGGAATAATAAAATGACTAACACTGTTGAGGAATTCCATAAAAGCAAGTATTTAAAGTGAATCCAAATCCAAGTGCAGAGAGCAGTTGTACAGGTGAGTGGCACTGCCAAGTAATCAGTTAGGAGACCTGCATTGTATCAAAACTGCTGTGTAAGGGGAGAATTGTTTAAAGTCTTCATGTAGCACGAAATCCAAAGAACAAAAAAATGTTGGATTAGTGACAAGAAACCAGAGCATTTCACACAGATGTGGAATAGATTTGGACATTGCCTGTGTGCACAAAAGGTGAAATTAAGGGCGTGGGGATACATTTTTTTGTACATATCCAATCCCTCCACATTTCCTCCAAGGAAACAAAAAATAGCAATAAGGCCCTTGAAAACATTTAGTCAGGCAATCCCTTCCAAAGAAATCTAATGAATATTTTAGTTGATTTTCCCTACTACTCAAAATATGAAGCCACAATTATTTTGTATCCCAAACTGACAGAAACCAGATACCACACAGTATGTTCGATAATTACAGTTGATAAACAAAATATATAGGTCTGGTTCTAAGTTTATTAATGTATTGTTTTCGTATAACAAACCACACATTTTCTTATGGGACAAAATATAACCGACTTGAAATGGAAAACAAGAAATGTTTAACAAAAACATATGCTAAAAACCCAAAAACATGCAGAAAGTGAGCTTAAGAAACAATAAATTGTTTGGGTTTAGATCAGTGTTTTTCAAGAAGGGTTCCCAGGAAGCCTTCGGTTCCCCCGGACATCCCTAAAGGGTTCCCTGCAATGTTCAGGTAATTTAAAAATTGTACCAAATACATTAGAATATACAATGCATCTGATCTCAGACGCGCTATTAAGAGAGGGTTGGGGTCAGCGCTGCCACCACTTGGGGCTTCGGCCATGTACAGAATATCCAGGCTACGGGGTTACCAGTGAAAAATTCCAGCGGCATCACCATCTCTATGTCAAATGGTGTCGCATTGCTATGACATTGGGACGTCACGTGACACCTCAGCACCATAAAGGTGTCCCGTTGTCATGGCAACGCGGCGCCATTTGACGGGACCTTGCAGGAGGAGATGCCGCCGCTGGAGAAGAGAGGAAAATATATAAATAAACAAAGTTGGAAACCACTGGTTTAGATTAAGCTAATTGCCGATGAAAAGCTTAATATAAATTAATTCCAGAACACATGAACAGATCTCTTTTGCAACAAAAGTCGTACACCTCAGGTTATGACAAACCTTAAGGACAATGGTAGTGTCCCCAAGCTGAAAATGTACACACGTGCATAATAATTTTAAATTAATACTAGGAACAGTGGGACATAAGACTAACTTGGTTTTGGGGAAGAAAGCAAGATAAGCCTTGATGGAATGAATATGGGATATCACAGGGTAGGACTGGCTCTTTTGTAGAAAGGTCTGAAAGTGTGTACAATTGTCGTGTTTAAAGTACCAATCCCTCCTTCCTGACATTTTGTATTGCAGATTTGGAGAAAGCAAACCGCCCTACATCTTACGGTTGTCTAGATCAGGGGTGTGCAAACGTTTGCAGCTACGCATCCACTGCCTGCTGCCCCCGGTGCTCACGCCTCCGTTCCATGTGTCAAATGACACCACGGGTGTCCAAGATCGTGAAAACCACAGCCTAGCAGGTCTTCCAGGGTCCTTTAATCAGCATACCGGGAAAGAAATACATAGTCACTAATAACGTCACTGCTTCCAGGTCACCACTCTGAATGCATCACGCTACTGTTAATTGTATAGTAATGCAGAACATTACAATAAGTCGCTGGCTACTTTGCCAGCGAAGAGTTAATCCTTTGGCTGTAAAGTGTTCTGCTCACAGGAATGTTTCAGGTTGACCATATGACAGATGCAGCAAAAACCTTCCTATCAATGCACAGGATACACAGGCGCACGCTGCATCAGTGCGCAGGATACACAGGCGCAGGCTGCATCAATGCGCAGGATACACAGGCGCACGCTGCATCAATGCGCAGGATACACAGGCGCACACTGCATCAATGCACAGGATACACAGGCGCACGCTGCATCAATGCGCAGGATACACAGGCGCACGCTGCATCAATGCACAGGATACACAGGCGCACGCTGCACCAATGCACAGGATACACAGGCGCACACTGCATCAATGCACAGGATACACAGGCGCACGCTGCATCAATGCACAGGATACACAGGCGCACGCTGCATCAATGCACAGGATACACAGGCGCACGCTGCATCAATGCACAGGATACACAGGCGCACGCTGCATCAATGCACAGGATACACAGGCGCACGCTGCATCAATGCACAGGATACACAGGCGCACACTGCATCAATGCACAGGATACACAGGCGCACGCTGCATCAATGCACAGGATACACAGGCGCACGCTGCATCAATGCACAGGATACACAGGCGCACGCTGCATCAATGCACAGGATACACAGGCGCACGCTGCATCAATGCGCAAGATACACAGGCGCACGCTGCATCAATGCACTGGATACACAAGTGCACACTGCATCAATGCGCAAGATACACAGGCGCACGCTGCATCAGTGCGCATGATACACAGGCGCACACTTAATCAATGCACAGGATACACAGGCGCACACTGCATCAATGCACAGGATACACAGGCGCACGCTGCATCAATGCACAGGATACACAGGCGCACACTGCATCAATGCGCAGGATACACAGGCGCACGCTGCATCAATGCGCAGGATACACAGGCGCACACTGCATCAATGCGCAGGATACACAGGCGCACGCTGTATCAATGCACAGGATACACAGGCGCACACTGCATCAATGCGCAGGATACACAGGTGCACACTGCATCAATGCGCAGGATACACAGGCGCACACTGCATCAATGCGCAGGATACACAGGCGCACACTGCATCAATGCACAGGATACACAGGCGCACGCTGCATCAATGCGCAGGATACACAGGCGCACGCTGTATCAATGCACAGGATACACAGGCGCACGCTGCATCAATGCGCAGGATACACAGGTGCACGCTGCATCAATGCGCAGGATACACAGGCGCACGCTGCATCAATGCGCAGGATACACAGGCGCACGCTGTACGCAGAACATGCACAGGATACACAGGCGCACGCTGTACGCAGAACATGCACAGGATACACAGGCGCACGCTGTACGCAGAACATGCGCAGGATACACAGGCGCACGCTGTATGCAGAACATGCACTAGCAATTTAATACTCCATATGAAAAAGTAACGCTTCATAGGCATGACCACACTGAAAATCCCCAGTTCTGGAGAGATAATTATCAGTGGTGGGTTGGGGTAGGAGACTACAACAACAGGTGAATAAGTCTTGCAGACATTCAAGCAACCATTAGGCTACGGCCGCACGCGCACCCGAAGATTCAGCTGCGACCTGCGGTCTGCGGCTGTGCTAGAAGTGGAGAGCAGGAGATCCGACAAGGGGGCGGCCATGACGTCACGTGGCTAGTTTTTGTTATGCACTTGCATCTTGAACCAAAATATATGTTAGTTTGAACTGGTGTATGTGATGGTCTCCATGGCCCTTTATTTTAAGGCCGTACAGAGCCTACTAGGATCCCTCTCTTGAGATTATTATTTTTTTTTTTTTAAAGGTCAGTGGTGGGTCATTGAAGTGCTGTCTTATATTGGATCTCTTTTTTTTTTTTTGGTCTTTCCAAGATGTGGCGCAATACACATGCAGTACAACAAAAGACAGGGGAGCCCAGTGCTACATCCACTTGACAAAACATATAGAGTAATAAGTATAAAGTTAAATACTTCAATAATAATATTTTTTTGGTTATTTAGTTAAACCCTTTGGCCAAAGCGTCATAAGGCTGCATACCAAACGTCAAGGTATAACCAAATTAATGCAGGTCCTAACACTACACTGTGAACCTTCCCCTTTCTCTTTTGTTGTATACATTTGCCACGCTCAGTAGCACTCCTTTTGACATGTATACACACACACACACACACACACACACACACACACACACACACACACACACACACAGTGGTTAATGCAGTGGTTCCCAAACTCTGCGCCGTGGCGCCCTGGTGCGCCGTGGCTTGGCTAGAGGGGCGCCGCCGCGATTAGGGCCGCCAGCAGCGGGGAACAAGGGCTGCTAATTAATTTAAAAAAAAAAAACCTCTGAAGCCGGCGCCTGGTCTCCCTGGCAGCGCCGGAAGTAAGAGAGAGGGAGGCCCGGCGCGCACGCTGGAGGAGCAGCACCGAGAGACAGATGTCTCCCAGCAGCACTGCAGCCTCCTCCCCCCTTCCATCCCGGCAGCACACCGGCCCTCCCTCCCGCAGCACACCGGCCCTCCCTCCCGCAGCACACCGGCCCTCCCCCCACGTGGCACAGGCCCCCGCAGCACTGACCTCCCCCGTGCAGGGACCGGGCCGTTCAGCCATACCCCCCCCCCCCCCCCCACAGCATCGGCACGCCCCCCCCCCCCGCAGCATCGGCCCCACGCATCCCCGGCACGCCTCCTCCCCCCACGCAAGCCACCGGTCTGACCATCATCCCCAAGGTAAATATATGTATTGGGGGTGTTGGGGTAATTTTTATATGTATTGGGGGGGGGGGGGGTGTGATTGTGTGTGTGTGTGTGTGTGTATGTATAAAAATTAGGTGGGTTATTTGCATTTGGGGGGGAGGTTGTATATATTTGGGGGGTGGGGATTTTTTTGTATGTATTCGGGGGTGGGAAGTTTTTAGGTATATATTTTGTGGGGGGAATTGTGGGGGGGGAAGACGGAATGAGTAAGTGTGGGGTAATTGACGGAGGGAGAGGAGAGAGGGGGTGAGTGAGGAAAAAAGGGAGTAAGAGTGAGAAGCAGGGGAGAGAAATACATGCGAGGCGGGAGGGTGAGACGGAAAGGAGAGAAATACATGGGATGGGGGCTCGGGAGGTGTGAAATGGGGGGGGCGGCAGCGGGCAATGCCGCTGACACGGGGGGGCCTGCTTAAAAGGTTTGTCCCGGGCCCCGCGATTTCTGTTGGCGGCAGGGGGTACTGGCGTTCCGAGCCCTGTAGTCAGGGGCCCGGGGCCCCTGCGCGGCCGTGCACCTCGATAAATCCCGTCGCCCGGTCACCACGGGGTGACAGGATTTAGCGCGCTCGCGATGCGCCACGCAGCTTGTTAGCACACTGCCAGGATTTTTGGGCCCGCAGCAACCTCTATACGAGCTTGCAAAGCGAGGACCGCCCCATCCTGCAAGGAGCAAGTCAGGTGAGTGAGTACTGCCCCATGCCTTTCTTGCCTCCCCCTTGCTCCGATTTCCCCCCCCCCCCCGCTCCAATTCACCCCCCCCCGTTCTGATTTCCCCTGTGTGTATGTGTGTGTCTGAGTGTGTGTGAGAGTGAGAGTGTGTGTGTGTGTGTGTGTGTGTGTGTGTGAGAGAGTGAGAGTGTGTGAGAGAGTGAGAGTGTGTGAGAGAGTGAGAGTGTGTGAGAGAGTGAGAGTGTGTGAGAGAGTGAGAGTGTGTGAGAGAGTGAGAGTGTGTGAGAGAGTGAGAGTGTGTGAGAGAGTGAGAGTGTGTGAGAGAGTGAGAGTGTGTGAGAGAGTGAGAGAGTGTGTGAGAGTGAGAGAGAGAGTGTGTGAGAGAGAGAGTGAGAGTGAGAGAGTGTGAGAGTGAGAGAGAGTGAGAGAGTGTGAGAGTGTGTGTGAGAGAGAGATTGTGTGAGAGA
This sequence comes from Ascaphus truei, assembly GCF_040206685.1. Lineage (NCBI taxonomy): Eukaryota > Metazoa > Chordata > Amphibia > Anura > Ascaphidae > Ascaphus > Ascaphus truei. The sequence continues at coordinate 271,502,178 of NC_134485.1, read as the reverse complement.
GAGAGAGACTGTGAGAGTGAGAGAGTGTGAGAGAGCGAGAGAGAGAGAGAGAGAGAGAGTGAGAGAGTGAGAGAGAGGGTGAGAGTCTGCGTGAGAGACATACCAACTGCACTCTGCAACTGTTGGGTATGTATATACAACTTTGTTTTCACTTTGGGCGCCGTGAAAAATCCTGATCACCTTAGGGAGCCTTGAACCGAAAAAGTTTGGGAACCACTGGGTTAATGCAATGCACATACAGTTGTCTGCGCACTCATCAAATGAGAACACTTCAGTAGAAGTACATCACTTCAGTGAGAGTTCCCCAACTGAATCAGTACCCTCCAGAGATTAACAATGGTGGCGAAACAAAGCGGGCAGTCTATGCATATGCATAATAATATTAAATTCTCATCAGGTCATTGCCAGGATAAGACCAACATGGTTTCGGGGTAAACAGTAGCCTGGTTGGAAATCGCAGCTCTAAGGGCGCATGTGATCCTTCCAGAACTTCCTCTACCTTTGCAAACAACTCATAACCAGACTCTTAACAGATTCCACCATCATTATTACCAGACATTCCAGAATCTGCACAAATACCGTAGAACAGGGGTGCTCTAAGTGGGGGGGTACGCAGCTGTTACAGATGCCCTGTGCTTCCACCGAAGACATTTAAAATAAATGCTGGGGATCGCGTGAGGCCTCTGTAACTTCTTAACTTACATTGGTTCCAACGACGCGTCTCCATGGCAACCGGCGTCAAATGACGTAGCGGGGTCATGTGACGTCACGTTGCCATGGCAACGTGATGTCACACGACCCCGCTACGTCATTTGACGCCGGAGCCGTTCAGGGGGGGACGCAAGCCGGAGGGGAGAGGAGAAAGGGGGCGCATGACGGTAAGTTTGCGCACCCCTGCCGTAGAACTAAAATTCTTTCATTCCCCTTCTCAATTGTTTGACGAGCGCGGTCATTTCTCAATGTGACAAACGTTGTCATACTTAAAACTGTTTGCAATACAACCCCGTAACTTAAAGTGAAAAAGATTAAACCACATTGTTTTCCATGTCCTGTAATACATTACTAACCAAACCTCTCCAGTACTGAAGGGTTAATGGGGTAACTGTTCTAATACAGGCCGTTTTGGGTTGAACACTCCCCAACACCCGCCCCCCTCCCCTCCCCACCCCCCAAGTTTCATGCCCCTCTCCCCTGCAGGCAAGTTAACATTGCTGATAAAGATACTGATTAACAATTCATCTGGCAGCCCTCCAACACCTACCGGTAAACATTAAAAAAAAACATAAAAGTTTTTTTCATATACTGTATGGGTTACTATTTTTTTATTGCTTCATATAAAATCAATAAGCATTAAGTCATCAGAAAGTAAATCAATCTTTGCATAGGTGTGGCACCCATATTTTACTAGCCCAGAAAGCATGAGACAAAAAAGCATGCGTTTCTAGACAAATATAAGGCATAAAGACCCCAACAGACACCATAGAACTGTTTGTTATAGGGTAGCTTAATTGAAAAATAAAAAGTGTTTCAAAATACAGTGCAACAAAATCACATGCAAATGTCACAGAATGTGCAAATGCAAGTGTAGGACAGAGCTAAAACAGCCATTCATTCATTAAGGAGAACCAACTCACAGCAGAGTACTTTATAATCATTTGCCCTTTTAGGACCTCTCCAAGTAATAAAATATAGCTACCATGTGCATACAATATTTGATGCCAACGAAAAACATGAAATACACTTAAAAACCTCACGTATTATGCTAACAAGTGTAACATTTACCACTCCAATCTTCACCTGATGAAATCAATCCATATTGTTTCAAATGCGCAAAATGTTTGATGACAAACGCCACAAGCTAAAATGAAACACTTGGCAATCTTGAAGCCGAGAGCACATAAAAGTAATTAGAAATAAAAGCTTATTCACCTCTGTGCCGTTTGCAACAAAACAAGCAAATAATACGTTTATATACAATGCGTCTCATCAGATCTTACAGCGCGACATAACCCCCCCCACCCCCCCATTTCTCACAGACCACTTCTCTTACAGTGGTACTTATTTATGCAGCTTGCATGAATACAAACACACACATGCAACAGCTGATCGGGACCCCACGTTCCCAGGAAAGTGTATATTCACGCAAAATCACCACATATTACATGTACAAGAAAGGTAAAGAATACTCTCTCGTCACAACTGGCTGCAACGCATTTCTTAGCAAAACCCTGTGTTATTCGATGTGTTACTCCCGATGCTATTTGCTTCACGTATAACTCTTCATGCCCTTACCAGCTCCTGTACTGGGGTCTCTGCTTCCACCTCTGCTTCAGCTGTATCCTTGTACTGCTGCGGAGACTCGATCACAAGCTCCCTCTTTAAACTTTTACCAGTGTTTGTCCTGCCTTGCATTTTTCGCTGAGCCACCAGGTCTCGATTCCAGAAACTCTTCAGCGAAGTCTTCAGACACTGCGACGCTTAGTCAACATGTCAGAAGGGAGACAGAATGGGAACTGCCTCTCCCAGGCTCGGAATCCTCCAAAAGAAAAAAAAGAAAAAAAGGCAAAAAGTGAAACCGCTTCAGTGTGTCCTGGTGGGAAATACAGTGCTGATATGAGCCGGCCTCTGAAGGGGGGAGGAATACTGTCCTGGCTGGAAAAGGAGGATCCGTTTTCATGTCACAAGGAAAACAAACCACAAGTGCTGTGCAGTGCATGGTGCATGGCCTCCCACACTACAAGTAGCAGATGTTGTAGTAACACCAACATTTATGGGGATTTATGCTCAGCTGAGTGCCGGCTTACAAAGGACAAAAAGCAGTGCAA